>NW_003526943.1:10373867-10383722 GCF_000181795.1 Trichinella spiralis
GTGGGGAAATGGAATAAAATGAACAATATGACGATGTCAACGCAGTAGCAGTAGTGTTGATAACATCAATATACGCCAAATTGCATGACGTTATTCGAGTTGTGGCGTTGATTTAACTAAAACCTTTGCAAATGTTATAATAGAAGAAAGATATACCAAAAAACATTTTAAATACCATTACTGTTGTTACAGAAGAGAGTTTAAAAATGTTTTTTATTCTATTGCTTTTTTGAAATAGAATATAATTTGACTTGTAAATGCACTGCAGCATCTATTTTTGATTATGTTTATGAAAGAAATTATTTATTATTTGATTTGCATATACTCAAATAAGCCTGCAGTAAAAGTAATGTCGCGCATTTATTTGCTTTGATTTGATTTGCTATTTATTTTATTCGCTTGATTTATAGCATCTGTTAAAAAATCTTTCTTTCAAACTTGCAGATCTCTTTTATAAGTGGACTGTATGTTTTTATTTATAACGATCCAAAACAGTTAATGTTGTTTTATTCAATTTCAATCAGTTGAATCAAGAACGGGGAATAATACAATAGCTGAATAGCGGTTCGAAACGTTTGCAAAGCTAACTTTCTTGCTTCTCTTCCCTCTTCACTCTTATTTATATATGTTGGTTGACTTCATTCCGTGTTTGATGGCTCAAATTTCCGAGGAAAATCCAATTAAAATGGATTGTTTGTACAACCGTTTAATCTGTGTGGCTCCTGTGATTGGAACAGCCGCGCTGTCAGTAACATTTCAGTTTTGACAAGTTGTCAGTAACTGATCCCCGAAGTTGACAGGTATACAGCGTGAACGCTGACCCTTTGACCGTTCCATTGCCATTCCATTGTCTACCGTCAAGAAAAACAAGGATGTCATCTTACATTGCGTCGCCATTGTCTGGTTGCAGTAAACAGTATTTTGGTCGTAGGGAGTTTAAAAATTGATGAGCATGTATAGAGAAACGATTTCTCAACAGCATCATTATTGGTTTTGTTTGACACTTAAATTTCTCAGCTGTCAGAGGGTACTGAAGGAGATGGCTTTCACGCATCGCTACGTCGTATAAATTTGAAATTATGCATCTTCTATTATTTTTCGAAAGAAATTTAAAAGCCCTAAAATACAATTCACATTTTGTTTGAGTTGCTGTTATTTGTCATTTTCTTGTTTTCAACGTTACGTTGTTTAATGTGTTATCACTGTTTGTATTTGATTGTACTTTTTTATCTGTAAAATTTATTCTATGATGCTCTACTGCAGTGGTTCTTAAACTTTTCTGGGCTGCGATCCACTTTTGAAAACGGTAATTTTTCGCGACCCACCTGCTTGCAATGCATATTTTAAAAGGCAAGAGGTGTGAAATAAAAAATATTAGTTTAATACTTTAAATTTTTAAATGCATACGCCTAATTATAATGTATAAGTTTATTTGTCAAATGCATAATGAGATGTACGCAAACAGTGGGCTTGTTTTCTGTTTTGACTGATGACTTCATCGACGTCCACACTAATACGTGTTAGTTTTAGTCGTAAAGTGTTGGATATTTGTAGCTTATTTCGAAATTTGCTTTTAATTCCAATATTGCTGAAAATCAAATTTTGCACAAGTTGGAAGTAGTGAAAGGAAGCAGCACTTTTAATGTTGCGGTAGAAAGAGTTGGATATGTGTTTTATTCAAACTGACAGCCAAACGTTTGTTATTGTTTTATGATCAAAACTGACTTTAAACGAAGAATCTTCAGACAAATCGATTAATTCTCCATCTGCTTTTGTGGATATGTAGGTACGGACAAGATCTGCGTGCCATGAGAAACCGGACAGAAATAGTGATTCTCAGGTCATAAGTAACTGAATCATAGCTTAGTTGTTCACCTAACAATTTTCGATGAGTAAAAGTCTCCTAACAAAATGAAGACTGCTCCCGTACTTTAATATTTTACGCGACCCTCCCCCCCCCCAAAAAAAAAATCTGACCGCGATCTGCTGGTGGGTAGAGACCCACACTTTGAGAACCACTGCTCCACTGCATATATATATATACAAAGTAACATCATCAACTGCATTACTTAATGTTAAGTAAGAAGTTGATAGAATCTACAGCAATTTCTTTTTGCTACTCCTTCAGAATTGTTCAAGGGAGAACTTACATTTCAAACTTTGGGTGTTCCTCAGTCCGACTATAAACTTTTCGACTTATTGCTAATCACAGGCAGATTGCAACGGATTGAACATTTTGAAAGCTTCTTTCAAGCTATCTATAATTTAGTAGTAGTAGATTTTACACCTTAATCCGGGTACCTGTCTATATATGTAGACACTTGAAGTTTCGTCATGTTTAAGGCTTATTATATACTAGAAGGTCTGTGGCTCGTCTTGTTGCTGCCATGGATGAGAACATTCATCTAGAAGTAATGGACTACTGGAAAGAATTCAGCACTGCTGATTGTTTGTGCCTTATTATGGTATCCGTTAGGGAATTAAAAGTTGAGACGGTAAACGCGTGTTGGCGCAATCTATGGGCAAATTGCGTATAACTGTCGCATTGGCACATCAGGTGCATGGCGGTAATGTCTAAAACTTGCAGGAATTAGAAGTAACAGAGCTAATTGAATCTCACATGAGTGAACTTACAGATGAAGAACTTGTAGAAATGACTGCGTCGATTGATGAAATAAAAGATGCCGATGACAGATGAAACTGAGCAATTAACTTTGTAAGAACTTGCGGAAATTCTGCTTATACACTTAAGCAGGAAGAAGAAAAACCTTTTGAAACGGACTCAAATATGGTTCGCGCGATTAAGTATAAAAGTGATTTGGAAATAGCTGCGGAACCATATCAGCAACTTCTGAAAAAATGAAAAAAAAGGAAGAAACAACTTCTGATAACAGTGTTTTTTGAAAAAGATACGCCGGACGGTACAAACACATCTGGCAAGCTTGCATAGAAGAACATGAGTGAATGATGTGAATGAATAGAAGCGACAAGTATTCAAAAAATTCGACATTCGACAAATTATTTTTTATTAACTTAACACTTTTATCATACTTCTAAATATTCTTTACAATTTGAAATAAAAAGTTTATTCCATGCATGTTTCATTGTTTACTATTAAATTCACCATTTCATGTATTAGGGTAATGAACGCATTTTATTTAGTAATCTAAGTTTATAATTATTCTTATTATCATGCCATATATGTGCTACATCTATCATGCAAAGCTATGCAAATTATATTATTGCATTGTATAAATGGCCTCAGACATAATTTCATGAATAACTTTATTTCTAATAATAATAATTATGCAAAATTAAGACTTTTCCTTTTAATAATATTAGGATTTCTTTTTTGTAAATATTTATGCTTGCTATTAATAAAATGATAATATATAATCAAAGTTAGTAATAAATTTTAAATATATTACGCAATTTTACATTTGTTGATTCCAAAATAATCTCTGAATTCTTTTATTTATTAAATAGCATTCAGATTTTAATCATAATGAGTTACTTCTCATTACATCTGCTTTTAGGTCATGACAGAAATGCAAGCTAAAATTACACATTTGATGCCATTCAAATTTGCTGTTTTCTCACGATTGATTGTTTGAAAATTCAAGGAATTGCAAAATTGATTTGATTCTTTTCTGCTCTGTTCAGAATGGACGATGATCCATCACCATTGTTAATATTTTTTAATGAAAGAAGCTCTATCTGGGACACTATCAGTCGTTTATTTCTATTGTTTCAACTTCATTTGCTTTTTAATGAAACCATACCTGGTCTATTTCGTTGTCTTCATGGATATGAAAATGCGACGTATGAATATATCAGAGATTTATTTTTGTCTGAAGATCGTACACCATATTATAAGTTTTGGTCAAATTACAAGGATAGTGGTATGATGACATTGCGCGTTATCTATTTCACAGGTATGTGTTTTCATTTTCTCTTTTCTTAATCCTTTTGTGAGTCAGATATATAACTAACTATAATATGGATATGCATTTTAAAATTATTTAACACATTATGTATGTATGTGTTCTGAGATGCCATTTTTAATGCACACCAAATTTGAGTTTCACCTAGTAATTACAAATTAATGGCTGCAAGTTATTCTACATGTATTTGCAGCATGGATATTTTAATGGAATAAACATTTAAATTCCATACAACATTGGGGCCTTGAATTTCAAAATTTACTAAGAAAAAAAACTATAATTATAATGCTAAAATATGATGACACATATTAAAATTTGTGTTATATTAAAATTTTATTGATGTAATTATTTATATCAAGCAGTACGTTATAATTAAACAAATTTAAAATCATTTTTAGCTGCCTTTACGATGCTTTCACTGATCTTCTTTACGACGAAAGCTGTTGCAAATCTTTACACACTGATTATTCGACTAATATTTTTTTCTATAGCTTTGACCTTTTTTATTTCAAGTGAAAAAATGCAATTAGATGTACCCTTTTACCCCAGTACGTTTTATTTTCATTTAAGTAACACATGGATATGCTTGGGCGGCTTAATTTTGTGCACCTTACTCTCAGCCGTGTTTATAAATTTGAGATTGCTGGCAAGTACTGTAATGTTCATTTTATTTCTGATCGGCATCATGGGGTTTAAAGTAGAAGGTGGCAATAATTTGCATACAGCACTGAAAATCTGGTCCAGTGCATTGCTGATTTATGAAGCATGGCAAATTAAACATAAATGGTATTATTTGGGTTATGGATTGATGGATGAGATGAGAAATCTAGCCGGCATTATTCAGCTGATGCACAACAATCCATATTTATATTTAGCTTTATGGGAACGTTCTTGCTTGAGCAGCGCTCTCAAAGCTTTCTGCGCTTGCAATCTGGTCTTTTCTTTACACCACCATCATCCACTGGATTACTTTTTGACAAAAAGTGCTGAAAGTGGGGTATCAGTAGTTGCTAGCGCTTACGTGCTCAGTCATTTCATTGTCAAAGTCTACCACACTTTGTCCAACATCATTGGCACGGAAATGCGCCAAAAAAATTGGACTTGCATTTTATTCTTTATGATTGTACTTACCGCCATACACAACAGAATATGTTTCATCAGTCCGTCAGAAAGAGTGCAACTGATCTACCTTTTCCTCAGCTGGATTTTGATAATTATTTGCCACTGTCTGCGCGCTCAAATCAGACATGCTATTACAAGAGTACAAGACGGTGTTCAACCATGGTCCATTTCATTGTTAACAATACCGATACTGCTTGTATTCAGCGGATTGGTGTTAATGTACTTGCGAAATGATACAATGAAACTGATGAAGCTGCATTTCATTAAACGTTTTTTAGCAGCTCATCTAGCAATCAGATCATACATTCTAATTGCTGCACAGCTAATTGCGCCTGCTAATTTGTGGAATACAGATCACGTTTGTACAGTGCTAAATCGATGCTGTGATTTTATATTTACACTTGCGTTGCTGTACATCACAACGCCATTCAATTCTGATTCCCAAACTGACCTTTTCCGTTTGTCTGTAATCATATTACAATGCTGGCAGTGCATACCAACTTGGATGAAACCTCAGGTAAACCAGTTCATCGGAATACTACTTGTTAAATGGCGCTTGATGCGAATGAAAAATGCCGATGAAGCTACATTACTTCAGCTAGCTGACATATGCCCAATTTGCCACTGTGAGTTAGATACAACAGCTGAGGTAAAAGTGACAAAATGTCGACATTATTTTCACAGAGATTGCTTATATCAATGGTTGCGCATCAGAGATGACTGTCCTGCATGCCGAGAAACTTATATTTAATTTTTATTTGAAATATTGAAAGAAACACTTTTGTTCCTCCATTTATCTAATGTTGTAACTACAAGAGTAATAGTGATATTTCTACTTTTTCTTTTTTTATAATTATTTCATTTCATATTATGTATTTTATATTTTTATTAATTTACCATCATTATATAACAACTGCTCATTTATTATGCTGGCAGCAAGAGCAAGATGCTGCTTATCCGCTGAACACAGAGAGCACAGTGAAATGATCAATAAGATGCTGCTATTAAAACGAAACATTCTTTCCTTATGGTGCTCTTGGAGAACTCAAGACAGGTCCGGTAATCACACAGTTCAAAAACATTGCTTTGTAAAATTGACTTGTTTTTGCGTTTGCCAACGCTGATGTTACTCCAAACGCTCATTGCTGCAGCAGAGTTAGGCATTGTCTAACTGTTGTCAGTTTGCTCTGCTTATATACATTTATTTCTGCTTATCCATTCTTAAACAAAATGAAGAACTCTAACATAACTACGCAGTTTGAAACAAATGAACCAAAAAAATATTGGCATAAATTGGCTGAATCAGCGTGATTGTCTGGAAGCTTCTGTGAACTTAGCTTGTTCTCCTCTTGCAGTGGTTAAAAAGCAGAGAGCGTGTCATGACTTCCATCTATGCAGATATACCGTAACAGCAAAATTACCAGAGAAGATGGTGGTGACGACGCCGCTGCAGAGCCAATTGTGAATAAATCAATCCAGTCGTGCATCAGGCATGCTTTGTCTACTTCTGCTACCTGAAAACTATTCAGCCAGAATCTCCTATGGTGGAATTTTCACAAAATACAAAATACTGCCCTTCACCAACAGTTGAAGCTAAGCTTCCATTTCACGTAGCTAATTCTTTAACAGGGTCATCTAACCTAAATTAGAAGGTGAAATCTGAACGAAGTGAGTAACCAGACATATGGATGTAGTTACTGGTCTTAAACTGTCCTCACATTTTATAACTCTTGCTGGGAATAGAATTTATTAGCATAAAATAATATACTACCTAACGTGATTCACTGTTGGTAAACCAAATGGTCGTGATGGTAAGCAAAATTCAACTTCCTCATGAAACAACCTACCACTAGCCCGTATGATATTTTCCAGATATTACGTGCCATTGTTACACAATGATTGAGGCTTTGATCTGTTTGCTTCGTGAATTTCTGACGCTGCAGCTGTTTGAAGACAAGCCAAATGATTTTTTGCCTGTACACTTTCTAATGTGCCAAGCATGAACACTGTTGCTCATATCAATCCGGCAAGCTTATAAATCAATCACTATACATGCTAAATAAATTTTGTGTCACTATATTGGTTTTTTTATTTTAGTAGTTGTTCAGTAGTTTATTATAAATGTTGCTGCTACTGTTGTCACAGTTCCGGTAGTAGTATTCAAACAGCTGTACGATTTTGTTTTCCTTGTTTATTGCTGCAGTCATTTTAATTCACTTTTATTCCTAAAATAAGTTATAAACAGATATTAATATAATGTAGTCATATAAAATACCTGAAATATTGAAATAATCTTTTATCATATGGTTGTTGCAAATATGCCATTTTTCTGTTTCAAACTGTAGACATTTTTGATATGTCCCTCGTTTGAAAACAGTAATGCAACAGTCATACTGAAAGAGGAAGCTCTTTGCACTGAAAGCAAAAATCTACCATACGCTTGCTTGTTCATAGCATAAACAATTGTTTAACACTACCGCAACCATACTTTGTAAACAGAGGAAAAACCATACTTTGACAAGGAAGCTCTGTGGTTATTGCATTTGTTACAAGGCTTTTTAGAAAATTAACAGATGAATGCCAACATGCAAGATGAAAATTTTGCATTTATCTTTTAATGAGTTGTTTAACTTAAAAGTAACTGAACTAGTGATGGTCGTCCACAAAAATGAATTGTTTACTTCAGGATTTCAGCAAAACTGTTTTCAGAAGAATTGACAAAAAGTGCATTAGGATATAGTAGTTAAATATCAGTATTTCACAATTGAGAATTTTTTTAACTGCAGCATTCATCAATAAAAGGTATATAGCTTCACTTCATTTCATCGTGTAAAGGGAAAATTTCTGAATGTAAATCTAAAATATGAAATGATATTACAGCTTTATTCTTCAGTAAAATAAAAATTGGTTAAACCTTTGGTATTTCTTTCATTTTTTTATTATTCAGAAAATTTTTCCTGAAATCTGCAATAATTTATACTGATTACCAAGATAATGCTATTAGCTGTATCAAAATTTCTTTCAATTAAGAAATTGCTTTGATAATGCTTAGTCTGTTTATCGTACAGTTTTCATGATATATATTAAGAAGCAGCAAGACAACATTTACAACAACATTGCACGTTACTTTTATTCAGAAATTCAGACTATACAGTTTAAAAAACAAGATAAGAGCTGCATATTTGTTTAGAAGAGCAACTGCTGAAATGTAAATCAGATAACCAATTCAGCTGATGCAAGTTTTATTGAAAGATAAAGAATATGATGAGAAGATATAAATAAGCGTAACTATGACAAGCATAATAAATGAGGATCTCAATTCAACAATTTCTTTCTTAAGTACAATCGAAATTAGACGCTACATTGCATTTATCATTGTCACACAAATTTGGCGTATTACTGAAGTAATCAACGCATCTGCTACTGCAGCGCTGACCGTTGCTTCTGTGTTCGACATCGCCGAAAACTGTTAAATTCATTCCATTTTTACCATACACACACACACACACACATAAACACACATACACATACACAATAAGAAATATACATATATTGATTTTTATGTTTATACAAATAAAATATGATAGGCAGTAACAGTAACTACTGAAATCTCAAACTAACAAAAGAGGAGCAGCAAATCAAAAACATACATCACATACGACGCCGCGGCCTTAGCATCTCCTCCCTCTGCCTTAGATAAAATTCAAAGGCAGAGGTCGCCATTTCATCCATTTCAAATTCTAATTCAGGCCAGTACGTCCTCCCAGACAAAGAGAATGACGACGACTCTTCACAGAAAGAATAAAAAACATATAGCCAGTCGTTAGTCCGGTATGATCCGTCTATTTCTATTACTCGAAAGCTCGCCCGAAAACTGTCTGAAATCTCTGAAGCCTCTGAACCTTCTGAATTCCCTGAATCCTCTGAACATTCTGAAGTCTCTGAATCCTCTGAAATTTCTGAGGTATCTAGAGATTCTGAAGAATATGAACATTCTGAAGTCTCGGAATCCTCTGAAATTTCTGAAGTCACTGAATCCTCTGAAATTTCTGGAGTATCTAGAGATTCTGAAGAATATGAACATTCTGAAGTCTCTGAATCCTCTGAAATTTCTGAAGTCACTGAATCCTCTGAAATCTCTGAAGTATCTGGAGATTCTGAACAACATTCTTAAGTCATTGAATCCTCTGAACAATCTGAAGTCTCTGGACATTCTGAAATCTGTAAACATTCCAAAGAATTTGACATTCTGAATTCACTTAACCTTCTGAACATTCGGAAGTCTCAGAAAATACTGAAGTCTCTGGACTTTCAGAAATCTATAAACAATTCCAAAGAATTTGAACATTCTGAAGTACAAAATGCTCAAAACATTATGAAGTCTCTAATTTTCTGAAGTCTCTTGACATTCTGAAATCTCTAATATTCCTATAAATTACATTCTGAAATCACTGAATCCACTGAATCTTTGAAGTTTCTTGACATTCTGAAATTCTCCGAACATTCTGGAGTTTCTAAATTTTCAAAACCTCTGAAGATAAATCACATAAAAAAAATGCGCTCAATTTCATATGCAGTTGTTGAAAACTCCAGGTTGTGATGTAATTCTTCACCGTGGGGCAATCTTCCGACTTGAAGACTCATTGGAACAAGTGCTTTGCCGAGTTAGGGTACGGCTCGAACCGTCATTTGGTTGGCATCGTGCACCTCTTACCACCAACTGATGAATTAAAAAACAAAAAAGGAAAATAAATATTATAACCCTGGGCCTAAAAGCTAAATGAAACTT
>NW_003526943.1:10383732-10384460 GCF_000181795.1 Trichinella spiralis
GTTATTTGCTCTTTTTCTTGTTTTTCAACGTTAGGTTGTATAAAGGGTTATTCCGTGTTTTGTATTTGGATTGTACTTTTTTTTTCGGGAAAAATTTTTTTAGGAGTGCTTTACGGCGGGTGTTTTTAAAAATTTTGGGGGGGGGACCCACTTTGAAAAGGGTATTTTTCCGCGCCCCCCCGGCTTGCAATGCATTTTTTAAAAGGCAAGAGGGGGGAAATAAAAAAATTTAAGTTTAATCCTTTAAATTTTAAAAGCCATACGCCTAATTATAATGTATAAGTTTATTTGTCAAATGCATAATGAGATGTACGCAAACAGTGGGCTTGTTTTCTGTTTTGACTGATGACTTCATCGACGTCCACACTAATACGTGTTAGTTTTAGTCGTAAAGTGTTGGATATTTGTAGCTTATTTCGAAATTTGCTTTTAATTCCAATATTGCTGAAAATCAAATTTTGCACAAGTTGGAAGTAGTGAAAGGAAGCAGCACTTTTAATGTTGCGGTAGAAAGAGTTGGATATGTGTTTTATTCAAACTGACAGCCAAACGTTTGTTATTGTTTTATGATCAAAACTGACTTTAAACGAAGAAATCTTCAGACAAATCGATTAATTCTCCATCTGCTTTTGTGGATATGTAAGGACTGACAAGATCTTGCGTGGCCGTGAGAAACCGGGACTGAAATAGTGAGTCTCCAGGCATAAGTAAACTGAAATCATAGCTTA
>NW_003526943.1:10412788-10478160 GCF_000181795.1 Trichinella spiralis
ATCGCACAGCTGATTTTTTGGCTTTGTTTCTTTACGGTGGCACGCTTATGCTGGTAATTGTTTCTTCTAAAGTTTAATAACTGATTTAAAAGCAGAAAATAACATATTTAGATAATGGGCTGTTTTGTACATTTGTTATTTTTGGGTCAAGCTTTGACAATAATGCTAGTTTACATTTGGAGTAGACGAAATCCTCATGTACGATTAAACTTTTTTGGTTTGATTACATTTAACGCTCCATACTTGCCGTGGGTTTTATTTACGTTCTCCGTCATATTGGGTAGCTCTTTTATGGTCGATTTTGTTGGTGAGTAGTTTTCAGCAGTATATTTCATTTTTTGTTTTAAAATTTGTCGTTTTAGGTATCGCTTGCGGTCATTTTTATTATTTTATGGAAGATGTGTTTCCATATCAACCTGGAGGTTTCAAAGTGCTCATTACTCCAAGATTTCTGTATGTGCATTTGTAATTCATTATGTTTTAAAAAAATATTATAAACACTTATAAATTGAAACTCTCCAAATTTCTTTAAATAACTTTATTGAAGTACTGTTGTTATAAGGAAATGCAGGTATTCTCTGTTTTTCTCTGCTGATTTTTTTGTGGTTGTAAAAGTATCAGATTTTGTCGTAAATTTGATTTTTAGAAAAAGAAAAGCCAATATATGAAAATTTTTCTGTTTCGCGTGAAAGCTGGTAAACTTAATTTTAGGAAACGTTTGTTCGACCGTAGGGAAGATATAGACTATCGTCCGTTGCCCGGCGTTGTGCAACCAGGTGGTTTCGATTGGTTTGAAAATGTTGACGATTGAATTAGTGGTGACGTTGACTATTTAAATTTAACTTTGTTTTATTGTAAAGTTGCTTCATTTGCTAAATTGGCCAAAATTTTATTTTATTACAAGCAGAAGTAAAATGTTTATCAATCAACAGTATTTGTTTGTTGATTATTTCTACCGGTGACTGGTGCTTGGTCCAGTTGGATATTTGTTCAATATTTACAGTTGAGTTGACTTGATGAATGTGATTTGAAATAGAAATTTATATTTCAGGCTTTAATTTGAAAAATTTCGACAGAATGGAGACGTTTTCATTGGCCAAAGCTAGAAAATATCAGGAAGCTGGCAATTATGGCGCCTCGATTGCGAATTACTTTTACATTTTGAAGAAAGAACCACATTTGGACAATGCTATCCAGCGAGAGTTTTTCACATGTTTTACCAGCTTTGTCCAACAGCTCGAAAGTCGAGGCATGTACCGGGATATAATGGAATATTTTGAAATGGCCGAACAGTGCTTTCCCAGGTCTAGTAAACTTTGCAAGCAGTTGGGTGAATTTTTGCTTCGTCATGAATTCTACGTTGAATCAGCTGGCTGGCTTTTGAGAGCATTGAGAATGGAACCGAATTCTGCCGAAATACGCCATTTGTTGGGAAGCACAGGCGGCCATTTGTTCGAACGATGGCATTTTCGTATGCTGAACGATTTTCAACGTAACCAAGCTTATTGTAAAGCTATTCAATCTGTGGTTTGTAGTGACCATGGTCCAGTGAATTCGATGCTCGATCTCGGTTGTGGTACGGCAATTTGGAGCATGGTAGCTGCCCAGGCTGGTGTAGAACGGATCCACGCATGCGACAGCAATGTGGTGATGTACCACATTGCCAAGGAGACTTTGAAACGCAACGGTTTCCAGGACCGGGTTCAGGTAACGCACGCTCATTCGAGTGAATTAGATCTGCCTGAACCGGTAGACTTGGTTGTCTGCGAATTGATGGACGCCGGCTTTTACGGCGAAGGTATTGTCGAAACATTGTACAACTGCTTTGACAAGTCGTTGGTCAACAATAGCGTGGATCGTCAATGTTTGATTCCAAAAGGAGCGGTCATATACGGGGCTTTGGTCGAATGCGAAGAAATCCGTCGCAGTCATGTTATCGAAGGGAAAGAAAAATTCGGCTTGGTGGCTAATTTGAATTTTGAAGTGAGGTCGAATTGTGCATCGTTCATGCCCCCTGCATCAGAAGAAATATTCCAAGCCGTCGAGCCGTACGATTCTGTCATGATGCGCAAAGTGAAGGGCGGCTATCGGATGTTGTCGGAAACGTTTGTGGTCGACCAAATTGACTTGACCGACGTTGGTCAGTTGAAAGCTCGTTTGGATGGACAGGAACAGTTGATCGAGGTACGTTGCATTCAGTCTGGAAAGTTGGACGCCATAGTTTGCTGGTTTCGGGCCGAACTGACCGATGGAATCTACATCGACACTGGACCGGAAAACTGTACATCTTGGGAGCAAGCAATTTTTCCAGTCTCACTTGATTTACAGTGTAATAATAATTGGTGTGAGCTTGATCAGAAAGTTCTCATAAGCTGTCAGGTGAAAGGCAACGAACTTCGTTGCCGTGTTCTTCAAGCTGCCGAAGAATACCGCTACCAGATAGAGATCATACCAACGTCGAAATTGTCGATGCTCAACGATCTAGCATTGCTTCGAAGTTATTGCAATTCGTTCAGCAAGTTGACAAACGACACCAACTTGGCATTGTTCGACATGAGCCACAATCCTTTGATCACCACTGCCGCTTGCAAACTGACGAACATGGACGTCTGGTGCCGTGCCGACGCCCCACCCGACTGGGATACTTTCTTCGCCAAAGTGGTCGCCTGCAACGCTGAACAGCAATGTCGGATTCACTTCCTTGGTCGTGATTCAGCAACAAATGGTGGAATGGTAAAATTTGAACGTTTGATCTGCATGCCGGTTGAAACATCCGGTGTACTTGCGCCGGACGTGCTCGAAACTATCCTTTACAACCGCCTCACTCTGGAAATCGACCACGTCTTGCCAGAACAACTGCGCGTATTGGCGATGCTAGTATCCAGTGAAGAATTGTCCGAATATTGTCGTGTGCTCGACGACACTCGTACGCTGGGCTTTTTCATAGCCGACCAAGTGAACGCGTTCCAATCCGACCATTTCGAAGATGTGGAACCAAGCACGCTGTTCAAAACGGAACTGACCGAACGTTTCGAATTGTTCGGGCTGGATTTGCAGCAGTCGTTGGATCCGGAAAATTACAACTTGCCAGCCATGTGCGAGCAAACGGTGACAAAACAAGTGCGAATAAAGCGAGACGGTAAGCTGAATGCCGTGTTCTACTGGTTCCGAGGCGACTGTCCGAGTATCGATTGCTTGCTGTTCGACACGTCCGACGAAAATGGCCATTTTCGACTTGCCGGCTGCCTAGTGGAACCAAGACCAGTGTCCCGTGGAGAGATGTTGACCATCCGAGGGACTTTGGAAAGAAGTTCAATTTTCATAACGGTGGAATGAAGAGAAGAAGAAGAAGAATGGTCGTGGCGGGAATACTTTTTTTTCTGTCGTGTATTGTGAAAGAATAAAATATGTAAATTTCCGTTTTTTGTACTGTTGTTTTTTTTCGACTTGTTTTGCGAACTTTTTGCTTATTTTTTTTCTTTGATTGTTGTGCTTATTGTTCGATTCGAAAAACTTACTTTAGCAGTGTTGGTTTTGTCGTATTTGAATTTTCAGAAATGAATGAATTGAAGAATCAAGCGTCGCAGCAGTGCAAAGAACGGGCAGCATCTATTTTGGATAAGTGAGTTGTTGTTTTTCGAAGAATATTGTCAACGGATGTATTTTTTTATTTTCTGATAAGCATATATATATATATATATATGTCTTTTTGACAGAGGTGACCAAAGTGGTGGAACAGTGAATGGTAAAAAAGACGGCGACTCTGCGCCGTCGTGTATGTTGGATGTTGTTGAAGAAAATTTGTCCGAAGACAGTTTCGAATGGAATTTTATCTCAGAACGGTATGCAGGTTTGGTTCGGGAGAAATTCGATTCGGTTTTGGATATCGTGCAGCGCTATTGTCAGATATCGAATTTTCAAGAACAACAGCAGACGGTGGATTTTGCCTGGCTCGAAGCGTTGTCGGTTCGAGATTTGCGCATGTTGGTCGAAAGTGAAACGACCAAACGAATCGCTTCTGAGCGTACTGTGGAACAGCTGCAGCAACGATTGAGAATTATGCAAGACAAGTTGATTTCGATGGAAACATTTATCAGTGTCGATTTGAAAAGTCTCATTGAACAGATTGTCAAGTTGGTCGATTCGATGTGCCGCGAATTGACGACCAACGAAAGTAAACGTTCGACTTGGGCCCGTGGGATGCAGGAACGTCTGGTCGAAGCTGTGGAATATTCGAAACTTTGCGAGCAGAGTATCGAAGTGAACGGCGAGCAAATTGCAGGTTTGCAAATATTGCGAGAACGATTACAGCAAAGTGAGCAACAACTGAAAGTGGATCTGGAAAATCAGGAGAGAACCGTTGCGCAGTTGAATCGCCAAAAAAGCGAATTTTGTTCCCAAATTGAAGCTCTGAAGTTGGAAAATGAACAATTGAAACACTGGCGCCAAAAGGGTGAAAAATTTCGACTTCAGTTGCGTGACAAAAAATTAGAAGTAGAATCGTTGAATGAATGTTTGAAAAAATTGAAAGTGCAATTGATCGAAGCGAAAAAAGAGGAAAAAAATCTGGCGATGCAGTTGAGCCGTGCGGCTCAGATCCAGATGAATCAAAAATACGACGAATTTCAACGTCGCAAAGCGGAAGAAATTCACAATCTACAGTTGAAGTGGAAAAGTGAAATGGAAGAATTGGAAAAAACCAACCGACGTTTGACGGAAGAACGTGACCAGGCGATCGAACGGATGGTCGAGTTGGACAATTTGTTCAAGGCGAAACGATCTGGAATTAGTGCCGAATTGCAGAAACGATTAATGGAAAAATTTCAACAAATTTTAAACGATGTCACAAGCATCACCGATGCGGATAATTTCCATTGTCCAGAAAAAATGTCCAGTCGATTTCAGCCTTTGATCACCAGCTCACCGGTCAAAGGTACCAATTCGTTGACGGAAGAATTTTTCGAAAAAATGATCCATTTGCAATTGATCAAAACCCCACGATATACAGCAGCAGCAGCAGGCAACAACGATACGAAGTCGTATGGAAATGTAACTTAATTCAATCTATTCTTTATTCTGTATTCTTCTTTGTGAACGTTGATTTTTTTTAGGATTTTGTTGTTGCGTTGAATTCGAATGATAATTCTCCCTCTCGAGCTGCTGGTGAAGAATAAATTTTTTTTTGATTTTGCTTCTTATGAATTTTCTTTTTGCACGTGTAATTTCAATTGATGACAATTGTTGTGGAATAAATCGAAACAACAATTCAATTCACATACTGTTTGTTGTTTACTTTTTCATCTATTTTATTCTTCTTTGACAATTTCATTTGAATAATCAATCTTATCTTATCTTATCTTATGAAGATGATACTTTTAGAACAAATATTTAAATGAAAACTGTTGACGTTTATCACATTGGAAGAGGAAAATTTGATAAATGAATAATGTGCTATATAGGTAAGCAAAATTTGGGAGGGAAAAGCAATTGGAAGCAGTTGGAGTTTTGGGAAAACAAAACATGCAATTTATTATGTACCATATTTAAATGCGTAAAATGATTTCATGATATGATATGATACACGTTAATCTTTGAAAACATATTAGCATAACATATGTAAAATTTATATATAACAGCAATGTACTTTTTTTTTGTAATTGTCACTCGCAAGCATCAATAACAATAACAACAGTGAACAACTGAAAATTCGTCACGTGAAAAGCAATTAAGCAAATTTAAAAAAGTTCATCAAGCGCAATTTTGTTGCTTGCTTTCAAAGTAGATGAGACGCAATTTTTTAATGTCATTTTTATCTTCTGTGTGATAATTTAAATTTAATTGTAATTTCCACTTTTCACAAAAATAAAAAATTATCTGCCAGTGCAAGTTTTCACTGCACCCGAATTGCAGTAGTCAAGTTCTTGGTTTGTTTTGGAGAAAGGCAATTTTCAAAAATTGTCTTTTCTTCTTTGTTCAACTTTGGAGGTAGAATAAATTTATTTAAAATGAGTAACATGAATTTTGCCAATAAATTTCTGTCATTTCAAGCATATAAAATTGCAAATAAATCATTATTGGCTGATAAAAATTAATTTTCAGATAAATATCCATTCCACCAACATACATTCTATACATAATAGGAGAATATTTTTAAAATTCTATTGATAAAAAAAACATTTTTTGCAATTTACAATAATTTGGGCGATGCAAAAATTAAAATATGCCTTAAATTATTTACTGATTAAGGTAAATTGTGAAAGCGAGAAGCTAATCTTGCCGTGTACGTTTTCCAATCTGTGCTTCGTCTCCAGGCGGATAGCTGCGTTTATTGCAACCACAACCCTTTTCCCCTGTTTTATCATCGATCACATCATCTTGAAAAGCAACCGTTTTCCCGCTTCGACGACAATTCTGATCAACGGCTTGTAAAATTAATTAAATTTAAACAATAAATAAATTTAAAATCTTACATTCAACTTTGCTTCAGCTTCCATATCTGACAACAGGCTATCAGTTGAACGTGATCGATTCATAAACTGGCCTTTAACATAATTAGCAGGTTTCGGAGGAGGCGATGGTGCACGACGACGTTGAGGAGGAGCATAGGCTGATGATGGTGGCCTGAAATTTCAATCCAATTTAAGAAAAAAGAAAATATATATACTGTTTTTTTAATAAAGTGGGGAAAAAATAGACCTTGCTGATTTCATTGCACTTCTGAATACACCTGCAGATCTCCAGGGAACTGTTCTCTGACCAGACGATACTGGCGTATTCATGTCAAAAACTTGTCTAACAGCCCGCAACTTTTCATCCTTCATACGCATCTGCGCGACCATTTCTTGTTCACGCTTTTTGGATGCTTCTCCCTAAAATGAAAACGTTTTCCCCAAAGTTTTTGCAACGGGCATCATTTTTACCTGGCCTTGGAGCATTTTAGCGTCTCGTTCAAAACGGTTCAGAGACATTTCCGCTTCAGCTAACCGACGCTTCACTGTGTTCAATTCGGTTTTCAATTGACAATTTTCTCGGTCTGATATATGCAATGCTTTGTTTGCCTCGTCTGAATCTTTTTTCAAATTCTCATAAGATAGCAAAAACTTTTTCAACATGTCACCAAAAGTTGCGTCTAAAGAATATAATAAAAATAGCAAAACAAAACGAAATGCTATGCAAATGGAACCACACCCCGCTTTGCTTGCTCGGCCTGTGCTCGTGAGAATAACATTTCAAAGTGGCCTTTGAGTAGAATAAATTTTTGCCTGGCCGTTTCTGCACAATCGACGCTCAAATCAGTCAACGGGAAAGGATCGAACGTAATGCCAGTGGCGCAATTCTGCTTTGCCCCACCATTTTCACTGATCTGCTTCAATATTGCAGCCGCACGACGACGCCCAGGAGTTAGACCTTCACCTTCGATTTGCACTGCCAAACTGCGAGGCACTTCAACTTCTTGTGTCATTTCAGCAAATTGCATCACTTGCTTCAAAATAATAAAATAATACGATAAATAATATACAAATTGTAACAGATTTTCTCAAAAACATGCTTATTAGATTATCACATACCAAATTTTCATCATAATCAGCTGCAGCAGGATTGACGCAAACTATCATGCGAACTTTTCCTTCACCATCAAAATAATTCTTGAACATATGCGTAAGACGTGAGTCACGATATGGTACCAACTAAATAACATCAAGATCAAACAGATATTCTTTCTCCAGTCACATTTATAGAAGAAAATAATACCGCATCACAGCCATTTTTTTGATTTTCTCGCAACTGTTGAATGCACTGACGAAGTACCATCAATGAATTGTTAATACATCCTGTGCATTGATTGACTGATTAATAAAACAATGAAAAAAATCACAACATTATTATTATTATACCAGCTTCTCGAATCCTCTGTCCTATGTGGCCAGTTCGATTGCTGCGTTCACTGCCGGCCAAATCTACCAAAGATAACTGCGAAACCCAGATCTGATTTTTATCCTATATTGAATATGCAAATGTTAAATTCGAATATTGAAAAAAAATCAAATAGTAATTTAAAGAAACTTTTACCTGTATAACGTCAGTTCCTGTAGAGTCTAGAGGAGCCTGGACAATGCGGATATTGAAAACACTGTGTGACCGACTGCTTTCAGTATTCAGAAGTGTGTGTGCAACACGACGTAACCTCTGGCCTAATTTTATATAAATTAATAAATATCAAAATGATATATCAAACAAACAGATACAATCATACTCAAAAAATATGAATTATTAAAATTAAAAAATAATTTTACCACGAACAAAAACGTCAAATGCTTCATCAGTGCTTTTAACCTCAACTTCGACCACACCATTAACGTACATATTTCTGTTCACATCTTCTCGAAGAATTTTGCTAATTGGAGGTCTGCAAAACAAACAATTCATTTATAAAAAGCAAATTAAAAATTTTTTAAATATTTACTTGTTTTTATCAGTTTGCGTTTCGAGCAAATCGTAAACATAATTGTTGTAAATTTCAATATATGATACAAAGACCGCATAGGCGTTGTCTTCATCAATTCCACGTACTTTGGAACGTTCCATGACTCTTGGACGAAGTTCCCAATCGGCCGTTCTGAACAATTTCGTGTATAGTAAAATTTATAAAAAAAAAATACTCTTCCAACATACTTTGGAGTTTGCAAAGGAGCCTTCAAACCTGGTGTGGCCAACAGTTGAGGATCGCTTTCCAAAGCGGCCGCAGCTTCAGTTTGTACCATAAAACCATTCGTTTTATCAGGAATAAAAACCTAATTTTCACAAACCAAAAAAGTCACAAAATATTGAAAAATGTATTTTTTTCCTATTAATAAAACCGCTTACATGCTTTTTCGATTGATATTGACCAATGCTGTTGAATATTACATCTAAACATCTAGGTAAAATGCCAATATCCATCGGATTGCCGGTCATTGTGTACGTCTTGCCAGAACCAGTTATGCCATACGTGAAAAGCAAGCCTTAAACAAAATTTTACTTAAAACACACAAAAATTTCGCTTTTTAAACTAACCATTTTTTCCTTGTAGCAGATCTTCCACTAACTCAAAAGCGACACGATCAAAAACCATTTGTTGTGTAACGAATTCATCGAACACATAAGAAAAAGCGCACACTGTCTATATTGCATTAAAAAGAACAGATTTCAGAGTTGAATGAAACAACCAATTTTCATTTTTGAATTAACATCTTGCTTGAAATTTTGATAAATTCCTGATAAAGCGGAGAATGAAATCATTAACAAATAAGGAAAAACAAAAAAATGCTACCTTAAAACATTTTAATTTTATTATAATAATAATTTTATTTTTTTTCAATTTTAATATTAACTATTACAAAATATATCATGGAATTATTATCGCAAACATAAAGTGCCTTTATTCTATCTTTACCTAAATTTAAAAATACAAATAACTCTTTATGATTTAACTTTCAGTTTAGGTATTAAAAATAATTTTTAGTCAACATCGAAATATTTATATCGCTGTTTCGTATTAGAACGTCAGAAACGAAAATATCTATTCAACATTATTCAGCAATGAAACAATAACGAGGTCAATGTCAAACAAACATTGAAAACACAGAGCAAATTCGCTCTAGTTAAACTTTTCTTCGTTTCAGTCAAAAGTTTCAATTTGAATATTAAAGGTTAAAACTAATTGCTCTTTTAAAAAAAAGATTTATAACAATTTAAAATGTTTAAATAATTCAGTTTATCGTTCAGTTTTAAAGAACAAATTCTCTTTATTTAAACTCCTACATTCCCAATTTTGTTTATTGGTTCTCACTTCTTTAATAGGAGCAGATTCTGCTTGTGATTTCTGTGATAGTTGACTCAGGCGAATAGTATAATCATCAATAGCCTGAACGCAGATTTCATTTTTCTCTTGATCAAGGATTGGGCGAATACGACAAAACACCTAAAATATTAAGTATTTTAAAAAATTCAAAAAATGCAAAACAAAATAACGTCAACCTCAACAGGATCCATTTGCAATTTTGACCGAACGCGTCCATTATAACGCATCACGCCTTTTGGTCGTCTTGGAGTTTGCCTAATATAAATCCCATCAAAATGCATCACATTACATCATTCAAATTTCACACTCTCAACCATTTTTAATTCACACAATGTAAATAACATTCCATATAAATACTAAATTATTATAAAATAAACATAAAAGCAAAAAAACTTACAAATCCATTTCGATTTACGACCGTTTAATCTTAGCGCAATTCTCGTTTTGGCGGACAATACAGTAATCTTGTTATATGATACGCAAGATTTACAAACAATTCAAATTTAAAAAAAATATGTCATGTCTACGGCAAGTAATAAATGATAAACAGACATTTAAAATAATTTATACATAAATGTAAACAAGTTAAAATATTAATTATTTAAATTATTTGTATATTTCAATTTATTAAATGCCAGTTTATTCATTCTTAACCTAGAAATTACTCAAGTTGATTTCAAGTGAAAATTAGGTTAGCATCCAATAAATGTTTATTTGCTTTATGAAGTTGTTTATAATGTGAAAATAAATTAAATAAATAAAATTTTATGTAATTCTCATAGTGAAACCAAAACATAAAATATCAGTGAATATAAATTATTTAATTTTTTATTGTTTCATCGAATTATTTTTATTTAAAAACACCTGATAATTTGATTTTTTGCATTGAATTTGTAAATAATGCTACAATATGATAAAATTTTTAATTTAAACTAATTTCGAAACAACTTTTGCTCTCAAAGTGTGCAACGTATTTTAAAGTATTTAATGTATGCATATGCTGCACCCGCTTTATATTTTTTAATAAAACATGCTTTATAATTTCCAACAAATGAACTATTTTATGTAAAAATAGATACAACTTTAAATAAAAACAAGATGCATTTTTTGTCAAGTAAATCTTCTGAAATTCAGTGTTAGCATTTTGTGTACTCATATATATATACATATGTTACGCATAATGTTGAAAATTGCCTATTATTGATAATAGGCAAGCGTTTTCTTTTTTCTCGTGTACCCATTTGGGAATATTGTACACTGCAGTGCCCTCATGAAAGCAGTATACGGTGTTTATTTCTACAATTCATCACTGTTGAATATTAAACATATTGGCAGCAACCGTTACACAATACTATCATGATATTAAGCTGCTGATGATATTTTGGGAAACCTAATCTGGTGAAACCGTTTGCCTCACTGAACACACTGATTTCTGCAGTTTTTTTTGCAAACTGTGCAATGACCCTTAGTACTTAACTGCAGGAAATGTCCACCAACATACAGCGTGACTTGTAAGCCATTTTTTCAATATTAGGCAAATGCTTATTGCCTACTATCAATAATAGGCAATTTTCAACATAAGCGTAACATATATATATATATATATATATGTATGTATGTATATATTTATTTATAAACAGCTTTTGTTTCTTTCTTTGTTTGCGTTAGATACGAATCTTGGTTTTAGGAATTTACGATAATCTCACTTTGTAAATATATTTAGTTGTGATTTTATACGCAGCTGTTTCCATCGTTGTTATACTACAACAACATCAGGCAACCTTCTGAGTTGGTGAACGCTGGAACGGAGTTGCATATTCTTAACTTTACAGCCTTAGTTTGATTGTTTAAAGTTAATTTTTTGGTTAATTTTCTCATTACTTATTTAACTGTCAGGAGAAACTTACTATTTAAATATTTTTAATACTATATGTAGTAAATTCTTTTGACAAAATCCATTATTTATTGCCTAAACTGTGATATTATTTCATAAATATATGATATATAATTTTGTGGCATATGTTTTGAGCTATGGCATTGCTGAAGGTGACAGGTCTGTTAATCATAGCTTGTTTTTGCTACAGGGACTAAACTAAAAGAAAAAGAACTCATAAAATAAAATAATTATACAAATTCATTAATCTTCAAAAAAATAAGAGCAAAAGATGTTGTAAATAACAATATTTTTATTCATTTAAGTGCTGCATTAATTTTGCTATATATTAATTATATATTTTGTTGATAAACACATTTCGTCTATTTGCTGAATCATAGCATACTGCCGAAAATGTTTTATTTACTTAAACTGATAAAGGCCGAATTGCTGTAATTAGTAAAAGCAGTTTTGTTTAGTAATAATTAAACGGACCAATAATCTATATTTTCTAATGATTTCGACGATAAATGTTCGGAATTGTGATTCATACTTTTAACACATGCTTTTCCAAATTTTAGCTATTGACATGAAGTATATATATTTGTTTATTTAGTGAATAGTAAATTTCATTAGTCATTTTGAAGAGTAAAGAGCTAAAATTTAAACAGTATAGTGCCTCTTTTACAGTATAAATGAAATGAGCAATTAATTTGTTTTTATTAATTATTACCGTAAATAAGCATTACATTCGCATTCAACATTTATCAATAAATAATTTAATTTAAAAAATTTATTTGAAAATATCAGGAAAAATTTAAAAGTATTTTGATTTTCTGGAATACGTTAATTAGAAAATCTGAAGGCAAATCAGAATTAAGAAAATAAAGAAAATAATTACTGATGCATATTTGAAAAGTCTAGATTGTAGAACAAGCTCATTGTTAAACAATAAAATCACTTCTGCTAACAATCAATAAATTCAGACTTTGTTAGCATAAGCAAATAAAGTACTGTCAGAGTATTCTTTCAGTTAATTAAAAAAATTAGATCCTTTTCGCTGATTTTCTTGTTTAAGAAAAATTTCATTTATTATTAACGAACTAACCAACTAATTAACAGTTAAAGCAGAGAATTTTGCTTTTTCAGTGAATAAATATTGAAAACATAAAATCCTGTGCCTTAAATAATGAGCATAAACAGAAGTAAAAAAACGGATCAAATTATAAGAAATTTTCGATCAGCTTAAAACAAATTTACTTTAAATGATAATAATAATGATAATAGCAAGCTTATGATCGAATTTATTTGTTGATTTACAATTGATTTTGAGAACAACTGTTAAATCAGAAATATGAATGTAATTAAAAAGAAATATACCGAAAGTAAGATAATTTTGATGCTTTACGAGTAAAATTCTTACTAAATTTGACATGATATTAGAAATTCATAATCAAAATCCATTGATATATAATACACGTTTATATAGTTTATATTTTGAAATTAGATTTGCATTATTGTTTTCTTTTTTAAATTAACGACAACATAAATTGAAATATTATTATTATTTTAGCAAACAACAACTAAAAATTTGAAATTAACAATGGTATGTTTTGCAAATTGTAATAATTGCACTGATAGATTTGGTGAGACTTCAGATTAAAACATGGCGTGAATGTATCTTAAAATAATTACTGTAGGAAATTAGTTTTTAATTTTTTTAATATGAAAAGATGACAAATTATAAGATAAAAATTTATTTTTACGAAAATCCTTTTTTTAATATTCAGTTTGCCAGTGCACATGTAGTGAATGTTTTTGCATGTCATACGGTAGTTTTGTATTTAAAATATGTCAAAAAATAAATAATTGTATTTATTTAAAATAAAATGACAGCAGTTAATTTCACTTTTGTCGTAAAAGTGATTAGCAAATTTTTCATTGCTCTTATCATGAAGGCTGAACATAACTTGATCAAATTGAACTTTTGATTAACTTATTTCGAACAAGTTGAATAAACTCTAATCATGTTCTATTCTTATTAGCGCAAGATAATTAAAAAACAACTGTACAATTAAAAAATTATCATTCTAACAGCTGATCAATGCAAAATTGTTGAAAATTTACTGAATTGTAGAAAAAATCAAAATATACAATTTGAACATGAATTGTAAAATTGTGACCGTTTCTATTGTATCATGTGATTCTGAAAATTTCGTTAATTCTGCTAAAAGTAAAATGAAATACACATTTAATAAATACAAGCAAATCTTTAAATATTTTTGATTTATAAATTTATGACCTTATATACATTCATTAATTTTTATAAATAAAATGCAGATAGTCGTAATATAAAACAGCAAATTAAATAATTTGTTAATCGTTATTCAATAAACATAATACAAATTTACATCGTAAGCAATATATAAAATTGAATCAGTGATCTAGTACTATTTTATGGATTTTAAACTTGAAAGCTCACGAACTGCAACAATTTTTAAAATATTAATATCAGAGTATAATTTCCTTGGATTTATTCTGTAACCAAAGAAAGCGAACTAAAAACAACATTCTTAACTGTTTTTTTCATAATTCTTATAATAATGCGTAAATAATTAATGTATTTTGAAAAAGGAAAACAACTTTTAAAAATCCTTGCAGTATTTTTAAACTGAGAAGTTTATTTAATTTTATTTTAAAATATATTTAAAAAAAAGCAATAATAAATTTCATTAATGACTAAAAAGAAATGCAATAAAGTGCGACTGTTAACGACTGTTGTTTAATTAAAAAAAGTTAGTTATGGTAACGGATTAATAACAACGTCAGCAAAGACGCCCTTTCTTCATGTCTGAAAATATATCACCAATAATAGTAACTGTTGAACATTTGAAAATTTCATTAAAATTTTCATTTATTTCATTTAGCTTCATTTCACTTCAGAAAAAATGTTTTCAAAATTAACAAGACTGCAGTTGGTACTTTTTCAAATATAAATTAAATTAAATTAAATTAATTTCAAATTTGAATGCTTAAATTCTACTGTTTCATTTTTTGCCATCATTATTCAAAGCACATGGCAATTTCCCTCAGGATTTCGTTCTTGGCTGCTGCTATATCATAAAGCATAACTGACCATCCGTTCCAAATTTCAAAGAACACTAACTGCTGTTTATTTTATACATTTTGTAGCTGATTCATGCATTTTGTGCAAAAAATTTTCAATCTGTTCACTAATCAGAATCAAGAATGCAGTAATAAAAATTTATTCATTTATCTGCTTAATTACACAAAACTATGCAAACACTTTTTTGTACGTAAACTGCTAAAATCAGATTTCAATTATTGCTAGGGTGAATACTATCTATGAATCTATGAATATCATCTCTTCATCATTAAATCTATATATTCAATCATGAGTATGAATCTAGAATATGAGTAATAAATTTTTGAGGAAATTTCTACGAATTTGTTTCATAAATCACATCAATTAATTATTAAAATTAAAAGAAATGCTACGTTTGAATTCTTTTTTTTAATTATATTTCCACTGTGCATAAAGTTTTGATTTTTATTTTTTAAATGACGTTCAAAAATTGTATATATTTCCAAAACCAGCTGAATTTGGCTTCCAGGTATAATATTTTAATTTTTTTTACTTTACAGCATACCATAATAATAAAACATAAATTCTGATTATTATGCCATATATACTTATATACTTACATAAATATACTTTTAGAAATACTTGGTTTTAGATTGCTATTAATGATATAAAATAATAAGAAAGGCAATTATTTCTAAGCAATAGGCACTCGTTCCATTAAGATAAATAAGCATTCATTTCATTTGTCAAAAATGCAGCTTCTTATAATAATGAAGTATTACAATATTTAAAAAAATTTTTCTAAATTTGTATACAGTATATGTCAGTTAAAAAATGTTTCTCGAAATTATATTCATCAGTATTCAATAACAAATAGCAGCACCACAAATTTAACAAAAACAATGTATTTTTAAAAGACATGTGTTTTTTGTGAACTGTTTTTAATATTGCGTGAGATTTTTGTAATTTCTCAATCAATTATTTAATTTTTGTTTTATGAAAGTTATTTCTTTTCAGAAAGCAAAAATTTTGACCAATGAATCATTTATGCAATAAGCAATAAATTAGAAAACAATTGCAGTGTTTCCATTTAAATTTACAAAGCAGTTTTGAAATTTAATCTGGCAGAGCTTTCATCAAATCAAGCAAATTTACAAAGTATGACATTCAGCTATGAAAAGTGAAGTGCAACTTTGAATGAACAATACTATTGGGGTTGGGTTTATCGAATGAAAATCGATTTGAAATTGCGATTAGAGATAGTATACGCTTTACCTGAAATATTTGCCAAGCAAAATTCTAGCATGTAGAAGAAGACTATTAAACTAATGCATTAATTGCAAGGTTATTTAGTAGAATTTGCTTTTCAACACAATAAATTGTGCTTTCAATCAGGATGTTAATGACAGGCGGCCTCTTTGCAACGTTCGCTTGTACAAACATAAATTTGCACTATTGGTCATTTCTAAACAGTTTATTTATTTCGAATAGCCGCTGACAAAATTAGCTGATTTTCAACAGCAACGGTAAATTGGTGAAGCTGGTTGGAAAAAGGCCGGCCAATGAGTGATATATGTTCAGCATTTAATAGGTTGGAAGTTTTGCACTTTACGCGCGAAAGCAATTGGTGGGCGTGGCATATTTCATTTTGCACACATGCACCGTGCCGGCAACCCAAATTGACAAAAGTGCAAGCTGCCAGTTTGAAATGCTTACAGCTTTGAACGACATCAGTGGAGCATGAATTTTAGAATGACAAACGGACTCCCAGTGTCCGCTGAACGGGCAGTCTACGTCAAAAGCTATTCTGCCGCTTCATCGCCGCTAATAAAGTATATTTATTTTCTGAACAACAGCAATATAGAAAATTTACTTCTATTTTTTTTTTCTCCTCATCCTCCTCTTTTTCTCATCTTTAACCGGATGTGATAATGAAAATTTGAAAGAAGTAAAGGAAAAAATAAAATTAAAAAATTGAACAAATTTGTACCAAATTGCAAAACAGACGCAATCAGCAGTAATAATAATAAAAGTAGAAATCTGCATTTAAAAATGGAATAATGGAAGCTGCTCAGTTATCATGTCAGGCGGCTCTATCTTGTTCGGGCCTGCTTTCAAATTTTCGGCAGCTGTCTCGCTTCATTGTATTCAGCTTACTGGGCGGACATGTGGCCATCTGGGCCAGCACCATACGCTCTTTGAAATCATCCTCGCAAAGGATCCTGTTATTGTCGACGTCGAGATAGAATTTTTCCCCGACACAAAATCTGAACAATTTCAATCAGAATACACATTAATTAAATGGAAGATTAAAAATAAAATAAATTATTATACCTGCAATGACAATCCTGACAGCCGAAGCATTCCAAATGATAAACATTTTTACCAGCTCGCATGACCATCTCACATGCCGGTATATCTTTGGAACAAGCACTGCATTTTCCTTTCAAGCCGAAAACACGGAGATAATCAGTCTTGCAAAGAATCATATCCTTCTTAACAAACAACGACGAGCCGACTTGAGTTAACCGACAATTGCACATTGCACACTGAAAAATTATTCTACATTATCATCAATCAACCAATCATTAATCGAATTAAATTGTAAAACAACAATTACACATTTTTTTAAAACAAAAATTATATCTTTTTAATGTAACATTCCATAGGCTTATATTTATTATAATAATTCAATGCACCGAACTGCATGGAATTATTCTTTTTCGTAAGGTATTTTATTCGTAAAAGATCAACAATTTTCAATTATGCTTGAAAATAAATAAAATTCAAATAAAACTAACAAACGATGAATAAATTTAAGAATTATTAAAAGTAACCAAAATCAAAATATAAAACAATTAATTGTAAAGTTATTCCCTTGTGCAAAAATTATAATAATAAGTATTATGAAACATGCAAGTCATTATCAGTAGCATTGTTAAATGTAAATGTTAAATGATGCTTGCTATCTATACAAGCAAAACATGCCAAGATAATTAACTACTTAGTGAATATTTCTTCAAATGCATAAATTGAAAAAAATAATTAATAAACAAATTACCTATTTATATTTAATTTTTAATATTTCCCGCGCAATTTATCCACTTTGCAATGAAACACTAAAACTCTCTCCCTTTCTCCATCTTATGTTGAGGCTAATTTAAGGCTTCCTTTCCTTTTTACAAATGAAATGTTAAATTAAAATTACGTCAAAGAATAGTTAATTAAATGTATATATGTATATATATTAAAACATTTCTCATCTGTAAATTTCATCTGAATCATTACTAAGCAAATGTAGTCAGTCGTTTCAGTTTTACATAACTGTATACAATACGATATAATACAATACAGTAGTAGACAATTGGAGGAAATGTTCTTAAATTATATTATAAAATGAACAAGTAGAAAAGTACAGTCTTATTTCTGAGTAAAATTTTACTGCTTAATGGATAAAACTGCTTAAAATTTAATTAAATGCAGAAATACATGAAAATCAAATAGCTTTTAAAAGCTTAACTTTAAGCAACTTTCACTTTGCTTATTGACGTAAATATCAAGATAACTAAGAAGTAAAAAGTAGGATTTTCAAAATTGTCAGTAGACAAATGTGCATCTACAATTAGATATAACAGTGAAAATTAAAATAAAACACTTTTCACAATTAGAAAAGCTTTAAGTATGCAAAATTAAATGCATTGCCTGATTGGCTATTGAATTCACTATACCTTATCGAAGTACGAGTATAAAGAATCAAAAATGTCATTTTATGAAATTTTAAATCACCATAACATTTAAAATTACATTTGAATAGACTGCTAATGAAACAATTTCCATTTATTTCTGAAAAAAAAATATTCAAAAGAAATATTTCTTCTTGGCTATGTATATACTTTAAAGTTCAATTGTGTACATTCAAATGCCAACTTTTTCACCTTTTGAATATTCGACATATATTAACATTATAGAAAGGAAAAGAAACTAAACTGGTTAATTTGTATTTGCATTCGTTTAAATAAAAATGCACTCCATTATGAAAGTTGCTTTAAATAACATCCTGGAAAAGATAGTTTGTGAATTAACAATGTTAATGCAACAATGCAGCTAATGCGTGTTGCTTAAAAAGTAGCCATTCAATGGCAAAACACGTAAAAAAGTAAATATTCAATATAAAATTTATATGAGCTAAATATTAGCATATTTTTTAGAGTAGAAAATTTTCTCAAAAACATTTGCTGCCAAACCAAAACTAAATATTACTTTTTAAAAATAAAAACACTGTAAGCTGCAGTAAAAATAGCAGCAACTCAATTTTCAAGTGAACCATCATCTTAATGAAAGTAATATTTACATATGTACTAACTACACTATGATAAAAAGATGGAAATGGCAAAGAGGCTAATAGCAAAGGCAAATAATGCAAAATGTGCTGATCTTTAGACTAGAGCAAACTTCTAAATTAGTATGCCGGACTAGCAGAATGCACCAATTAGCGACTGCTGGCTAGTTAAAGCATGGAAGTTCTCTGGCCGGCGGAATCACAATTAGGGCTTCTCTGTACTTTCTGAAAGAGATCATTACTGAAGCTGTTCACTAGGCATGTCGTCATTCACTCGTTTTACAACAACCGTCACAAAAGATGCCGCATAAATATGCAAAACAATTTGAACCTTTAAACGGACATTGTTGATATCATTATTGTCTGTGCATTATTGCTTTTTGTGCATTTTTGCAAGCAAAGATGATTCATTGCGTGGGAAAAAAACAAATACTAAATTGACCCAAAAAATCTGATCTGCCGCTTTACCTAGGTCACATGGCTATAGCAGACAATCCTTGAATGTTGTTTTTTTCTATTACTTTTTCTCTAGTTAGTGCTTGCCTGAGAAAATTCACTGCTCTATTCAAAACAACAATAGCAGTAATATAAATTCTATAACACAAGTTATATAAATAGTAATTTTCCACTCTAGTGCATAATTGTGTTCTTGTGAGAAAGTGAAATTTTCAAAGATAAATAAATGCAAGCATTCAAAAAATAGCTAATTATTATTGCACTAAACATTTAAAACATTAAAAGCTCATACTAAGAAGATGCATTAAAATAAAAAAACAGATGCATACTGTAAGACAGTTTTCGTGCCAGTATTTGTCGATAGCTTTGAGCAAGTAACGATCGAGAATTCGCTGGTCACAAGCTGCGCATTTGAACGGTTCCAAACTTTCCGCGTGACTTTGATCCAACGGACAACAGTTGCTGTTGGTTAGCATTATTTTTTCAACAATTGAGATTCAAAAGAAAATTTGAATTAATAAATAAATAAAAACAATTCGCTTTGTTTCCGTTGTTTTGTAAACAAATCAAGCAGCTCAACGTGGACTATTCGGCGTCTGCAGCAACTTCACCACTTCTGCTGCTGACCCTACTACGCTGGTGTCGCACGTTGTCCAAACAATCAACGCTGATTGGTCGCCTACAAGCAGCCAGTGAATAATACCATTTATTTCAAAAGCAAGAATTTAAAATTTGTATTTTCAAAAATATACGTCATTTTATTAATAACTTTCAATTTGCAAAATGCAGCTTTCTCACAAACACCGACCACTTGGCACTGCTGTCTTTGGAAATGAAATGCGGTTGAAATTCCAATTATTGGACAAAAAGAAACTAACTTTGACACATAATAATACATGCATATCAAAAAATTCTGAACAGAAGCAAGTTTTTCTTTCCTCTCTCACTCACTTTTAGTTTTCCCTTCTAAATCATATTTCAAATTTTTATTTTTCATAATTTTTTACCATTTTCAAAATCAAATTACACAGATACACAGAATAATGAATGCATAAATACTTCATTTAAATTTAAAGCAGAAATTTCAAATTTAAACATAAACAGCAACAACACATTTGAAGAAATGTAAAGCAACTGCACAGTTTAAAATAATAATTTCAACTCATTTCAAAATTTCATTATGAAATTTGAACAAATTCAATAAAATCACTTAGTTTCATAGCTCAGTACACCATAAATAAACAAGCTAATGTAATTTTATGCATGAATTCATTATTTGCTAATATCGAATTAGATGATTAATGCAAATGAGAGAGATAAAAGCCTGTTGAAAGTATATGCACTTAAATTACTTATGAATCAAATAAATACTGCTGTTATTAGAGAATGATAACGAATTATAAAGTGAAATAGATTTATCATATTTATTGATAACATTTTCAATTGCATATTCTTACATGAACTGGAAAATGAATATGCTTTTAAGCTTAATTTATAATGGATGTATCATTTTAGAGAAAAAAACGAGAATTGTATAACTTTGACTGATGGTTAGCTGAACAAATATTGAAATTTCTACCATCTCAAATTAAACAATTGGTCAATGTTAATTTGATACAGGAAATTATTTATTGTTGCATTCTGAAAAAAGCAATTTTGCATTTGAGAAATGAATTCAGTTTTTATTGGCACAATTAGAAATGAATCACACATGAGTGAAATGACAATTTATGAAAAAAAAGTAAGATAAAAATATATCAAAAGAGTTGTTCTAGATGCGGAAGCATAAATTAATGTTGAAATTCTTCTAAACAATTATTCGAATTATTTTTATTAAATTTTGATAATTAAAATAAATTTATTATTATTCACTCTGGCAACACTGGATAGACGAGTGGATATTTTTCATTTCGAATGATCATCATAATCAATACTCATCGTTTGAAAATTTCACTGACTGTTTTTCTTGTCATTCAGCTTTCTTCAACTTTCCAAAGTAATTTGCATATTTATTATATTTTGCTTCAACAGATTATTACAAATGATATTCAAGTGATTTAATTTAAAAACATATAACAATGTCAATATGAAGTTTACTTTTTACAAAAACAATTTCAAACCAGTGATTATCACAAGCATCTCCCCATACCACACCAAATGCCGCTTTTTTCAATATCAAATGTTGAACTGCAACAATTGCATTTATTTACTGATGGCAGAATTGAATTTAACGCGAAGCAAAATGGGGAAAAATTAATCTGCTATCAACAGTTGAATAAGGTTGATTGAAAGATTATAAATTTTAAGGCAAATTTTAATTAAGCTGCTATTGCTGCACGTGTGAGAACATTGTTTCGAACAAATGCTACAGTTGAAATGAATTTCACGTCGTTGTTTGTGCGGAAATTGTCTTGTTATAAATGTGATCAACATTTTCAATTTTCAATATTTTTATCATAAACGTTAGGCAATGTTGAAATTTCATGAAAACTTTCAATATTTTATCTTCGTTTTATGTAATTGAATAAAGCAATAAATAGTCAATCATTTCAGATAATGATCGTTGAGATATTACTTAAATTAAATGAAAAACAAGCTCAAACAGCACAACTCTAATTCATTATTTAATTTAATATTAAATTTTCAAATTTCAAAAGTAAAAAAATATTTATTATTCTATTTCTGCGCATACATCAACACTGCATACAAATATTTTTTGTAGCATGTACAAATTTACATGTACTGGTTAATGCTGCTAATAAGAATGAGTGAGTGATTTTTTCCCTTGGATATTTTTTTATTAAAAACAAAAAATCATATGCGCATTCATTTTAATTACGCAATAATTGAGAACTGTTCAAATTATAGTTAAATGAAATATTTGTTTCATATCTTAAGAGATTTCTATACGTTTTTATAAGATTGAATGGAAAATTTGCACTGTGTCGATGATATTTTTGTCAAAAACAATTTTCTATTTTGTTTTTTAGAAGATCAGCTGCGTTTAAATTACTGCTCATATTTATTTTTCTACTTTTAATAACTGTAAGAGTAAGTGCGTACGTTTTAGTAAAAATTTATTTAAAGTTGAATCAATTTATCACAAATATAATAGAAGTGTCATTACAATGAATTCATTTTATGCATAAAAGCAGTGTATGTAGGTTGTAGGTGAGCAATTTTCTTGATTATTAAATGTTCAGAAATTAATAACCCGAACTTTTTTACATTACCGCCATAATCACAAATATGAAGCCTGTATTGAACAGAAATTGCAATTTTATCCATTCATTATAATTGTCCAATATTGATAATTACAGTTGCTTTCAATTTAAAGAGATTAATTTTTCATTAAACATCATTACATGAAGTTAAACTAAATATTTTTTAATATTAAAAAATTAAAAGAAATTACACGATCATAATTATTGAGCTAAATTTCATAAAAGTATAATTTAATTATTAGTGATGGATTTTTTAATGAAATTGTTCACAAAGTAGAAAGATGTTGCTGCTATATTCACAATCGAAGAATTATTGTAAAAAAAATCATGTGACGGAAAAAAAACTGGATATTTTTCCTCATTATACGCCAGATTAGCTCGACTGAACAGTAATTTTGATTGGCAAAGGGTCAGCAGCATGCGTTCGACATGCGAATGGAGCATTTTCTTATGACAAAGGCATCTGTACTAATTACCCACACCATTCCTTTATTAGCTTGCTCAATTATTCTGATCCATTATCTAGCCTTAAATAAAGAACGCCGTTCAGCCGAGTCAACCAATAAAAAAGCATTGTCCAGAAGTGAATTGGAATATAGTCGATTCACTGACCTGTAACATCACGGGTTACCATTTGCGCATGGGTCACTATTCATTTGATTATGACAAAGTATTTTGGTATAGTGTGACCAGTTAAAGAGTTCAGAAACAGAATTTGTGTTTCAATTCAAAATAAGATATAGAGTTATTTTTTCAATAAAACAGAAAAATATTAATATTGATTAAAGAAGAGCAACTTACCTTTTATAAAAAATAAATTGTAATATTAAAAAGTTGATTTTGATATATTTTTTGTATTTTCATTTTCAATAATATATATATATATATCTTGCTCAAGCATTTAAGCAAGGTAGTAAGTAAGTAAGCTTCTTTTCAAATGATTCTTCCCCTTTGTTATTTTTGTTTATTTGTTGATCAAGAAGAAGAAGAAGAAGAAAAGTTAATTAATAAATGCTCATGATGTTTATTTAACTTTGTCAGATCAAATATCTAGTCAGTTATTTATGGTGAACAATCACGGCCAATAATTCACTTTCCAATAGTAATTATTAGTGAGGCAGTTCAATTTCAGCACTTAATTAGTCAGCTTGCTTTGCATTACTTTTGTAATTAATGAAAATTTATATTATTGAAAAGGATATCACATCAACGCTGCACATGAGAAACATGCCAGGCAAATTGTATGCATGTTGAAGTTCAACTGGTTGGTGATTATAAAACGTAAAATATAAAAAAAAGTATGTAAATTTAAATTCAAGCAATTTCACTTTTTATTATTGTATATAGAGATTAAGTGGAAAATTGAAAGATTACCTCAGTGTTTCAAATCAACAAGTGTCAGTGTCAATGTTTGATCATTCAATTGAATGTAAATGAAATCAAATTTCAAAGGTGCTTTATTATGGTATCGGAAACTGTATGCGTACAACAGTGAGCTTATCTTATGTGAAAGAAGGATAAATCGCCGCAAAAGGGAAATTGCTAATGCAAAAGCCTATTGCAGAAAATTATGCATTTAACGAACTGATTTCAATTTGCCAATGGCTTGATTACGAGGCGTTGACAATTGCTACTTCAATAAAAGCTCGGCGAATTGCTCAGCATAAGCTAGCAGCTAAAATAGCCAGTTGTAAGAGATTGCGAGCACAATTATGCTGGCAATCAGGGCATTTTGACCAATTTAATTTGACCGGAAACGAAAACGTCCAACGTTTTACTTACAATCCATTAGTTTAGACCTCTTTCATCACAATCCTGCTCGCTTGAGATACAACTATGAGAAACCCATAACTATATAGATTCATCGACGACTGCTCACTTGACCAACTACTTACAATAGATCCATTAACCATATTATTTATTTACCTATCATTTGTTGAATTTGTTTTTTTCTTTCATTCTTCTTATAATTTTTATTATTATAATTATGATTATTATTATTATTATTAATTTTTCATAACATAATTTTAAAAATCTTTTCATTTTTACATAGTAATGCTACTTCAGATTTCTTATTGTTATTTTCAGCCGATAATATTTATTCAATTGTTGTCTTGCAAATTTATTTTTAAATTATAAATATTAAATATTATTATTTTTTACATCAATATTGAAAAATTATGTCATCCATTTATTCATACATTAATAATATTATTTCTATTTACATTAATATATTATACGTTTATATGAATTATATATTCTGATTGTTTACAAAAATTTTATTTTTAAAAATTCTAATTTTGCAAATTTTCTGTTAATCTTTAAATTTAATTTAATATTAAATAAAATATGCTTTTTAATTAACAAAAGTTGGACATACAATTTTAAAATTTCAATAATGCATTCGAATTACTTTAAAGTTTTAACAAAATAAATTTATCATATGAATAAATATTTTTTGTTTTGTATATAGAAGATAAAATGGCAAAAGAAAAAGTAAAAGTTTTAATAATTCCAAAGTTAAATTTATCGCATTTTATAAAATTTATCATCTATTGATTTTGACTTCACTATTTAAAGTGAGTGTTGAAAATTAAAATCAAAACTACATAAAATTGGAGCAATGCAGGAATTTTTAAAATAATTTTTCCAAATCATAAATGAACAAAACATTGATTTTGCTTTTTTATATACTTCGAAATGTTTCTTTAAATTATCCTAAAATATATGCCAAATATGTAATATTTCTTTTTTCATTTCTACCACTATTTACTTTCTTTTATAGCAGATTCATTTTCAAGAATAAATTTCAAAAGTTTAAAATTCTTGAAAATTTGTTTAAACAGATTACCAATAATTACGAGCATCATGTTATTTATTCAATTTATTATTATTACTATCATTACAATTAATTTGGATGTATTTATTTGTTTTAAACCTTTTAAAATACAACGTATATTCCCATTGTAATTAAGCTAGAAAATAAATGATTGTGAAAACCCCTTTTGCAAAAGAATTTGTCATTATGTATTTTTAATTGAAAATTTCAATGAAAATAGAGACTTTACTTTGTTTTTTTCAGATGGTTTTATATTGAACTTTTTTTCTCACCCCTGTTATTTAATTAGTAAGTTAAGTGCATGTATTTTTTCGTTTCATTTTTATATTTCATCAATTTTTGAGTACAACTGATGATGATTATTTTTTTAATGTATTCATATATAAATATTGAGTGAATATTTTGAAATAATTGAATATTTATTCAAAATCATTCATTCCAATCACAAATATATTGAAGTGCTTAAATTGAAATGCATTTTATGAAAAAAATTTCAAAACGATTCCATTTTACAGCCTTCTGTTGAAATTTGATTTTATTTGTCTGAAGAAATCAATAAAACCGTGTGCTTCCATTCTTCATTATCATGAGACAAGAAAGAACCTTTATTAGTATATTTGAAATGTAAAATAATATTTTTTTAATTTCCAGATGCAAAAAATTAATTAAACTCACTTATATTTATTTCTATTAAAATGTTTGAAATTCAAAATGGGCAAGCATGCAAATAATAATTAATGCGGACATTTGGAAAAACTTTGTTAACATACGTGAGAATGGAGATTATTTCAAAGATTAACAAGTTTAATATTTTTGCTTATAATCAGCTTTACAATAAAACATACTTGAATTATTTGTTAATTAAGTTAAAAATAAATGGGTATTATAGAAGAAAACAGAAAACATTTCACACTGCGTGGGTTTATGTGCTTGCTATTTCTTTGCTTTATATATACATGCATATGTAATATACTTTTATTTCATTTCTCGTTCCAACAGCATTAATGCAAAATTCAATTTGAACTTATTGATAAAAACTGTTCAATTGAATCAATAATTCATTAACAACATTTGAAATTAAACATCTGAAATCGAACGTTTAAATTTTTTTGTTCTACAGAGTGAGAGTTTTATTAAATGCTTTCTACAGTTTTAATATTAATCAACTAATATATTTCTTTAACAAAACTTATTTTCTCTTTTATTACTTTTATTCTAGCTTAGCTTAGTTTGTAAAAGCTGGCCAAGTAAAATTGGGCAGAAGGAAACTTCATTGCTGACGATTTTAATTTAACAAAAATCATTTTAATTTAAATTTACAGGTTAATTGAAATTAGTTGCTAACACTTTGTGAATAACAATTTGTTAAATAAATAAATAAATATATATATACAATGCGCTTTTCTAACTAACTTTTAATTTACTGAATAGTCATAGCAACTTTAAAATTTAAAATGAATAATAAAAAACAGCCTTGCTTTAATTAAATTTCTCTGCTGATATTTTATTTATTAAAGTTAATTATTTTACATTCAGTTAAATTAAAAGTTTTTACGAATTGCACAACAGTTGCACAAATTTGCATATGAAAGCTAAAACAGCTCTCGAATCTATTGAAAAAGTTGAAAATCTGATTACTAAAGTAAATTCAAATATGCATAATTATTTTCATAATCTGCTCTTTTATGAAGCTGATTAATTAAATTTCCATTTTTACTTGAATTTAAAATTAAAACAAATTAACTGTTAAAAATTTAAATAAATTCTCTTACAGCTGTTGCGTAAATTTTGTCGAATTCACGAACAATAAATGCTATTCAAATGGCATGCTCCATATTATATATGATCAATTCAGTACTTTGGAACAAGGAAATTTATTACATTAATGGTTTTATCATATTTATGAAAAAATTTTTATTCATACTTATTAAAACTTAATTTCATTTTTAATTTTAATAAAAACTCTTCGTGCATTTAATATGCTTTCATTTTATTAAAACTAGGCATGCATTGAAACAGATTGGTTTTTCATTGTTTGCTGGCTTAGAAGAATGAATCAACATAGCATCATATTGAATAATTAGCATAATAGAGAGAATTTTATTAATGGTCCTATTTTAATAGTTCTAACTATCCATTGCTTTATGATTTTGTGTAAATTATTGGTATGATAAAAATAAAAAGGCTTTTTTTTCAATTTACACTGCTTACATTTCATTTCTGATCGCTATTAAAGGATGCAGAAAATGAATAAATGATACATGAAATACGTTGTCGTAAATATTATTAAACTTGAACTGTTCTAACAATCATGTGCTTCAAATTCTAAGTTTATTAAATTGAATTTGTTTATATATTTTTAAGAAAAGGTTAAAAGTGACGTCATTCAGGTATTCATTAAAGCAAATCTATTTCAATTTGCAGTTTATGATATAACGTTTTATGTTTAATAATTATTTATTCTTATCTAATGAGCTTAACATTATGGGTGAGAATTTTTCAAACGATATTAATTAATTATTAAAAATTAGATATGTATTAGGTTAAAACCATATATTTTCCATGTATTTCTGGCAGTAATATGTTTAGAAAAATTATTATTTATTCTATGAAAATTAAAATTTTAACTATACATCATAATTATTTCTTTAATTAGATGCACGTCTGACATAAAATGTTTCCATTGTCCATAAATAATGTCTTTGTTTTAATTTGCAAAAATGCAATTCAAAAAGCCATTGCTTTCAGAGTATTTATTATTATTATTACTACTACGCAAACATATGCAACATTAATAATACATTAAATCATTCAAATAGCAGATACATATGGAAATATTCATGAGATGAACTGAATTATTATAGCAGATCTATTATTTGTTATTCAATTTCCTTTTTATAATCATGCGAATATGTTTTATTTAAAAAATGAAAACAACTTCATCGTTTTTTAAAGTATTGAAAATGGAGAAAAATTTTAATAAATTCATTGTTAAAAATCGTGCACACACGACACTTTGAGAACAACTCTTCTGACAGAAATGAAACTCGCAATTATTAGATAAAATTTATCTTTTCTCACTCTATTCAATTAATTGAATGCACCTATTTGGCATACATTTTTGTGATTGTTCTTGCTAGTGCATTTTCTAAATGGAAGAAAAATATGTAAATTAAAATTTTCAATTAATAAGCTGAATCTACAGCTCACATTCAATTTGTTACATGATAATTTTATTCTTAAACGTTTTACTATTTATTTTGATGCACTATACCCTATAAAAGCTTTAAAAGACTGTGATAGTAATTGTTCAATATACACAATTTGCATATTATAAATTCAAAGAACCATTTATTCATTTCATTTTTTTACAGAATAATTCTTCATTAAATTATTAATCGTTGATATTCTTATCGTTATACGATCGAATATAAAAATTTATATATCTATATTTAATATAAGGCACATTTTAAATGTAGAGGTTGAAAATTAAATTTGCTTTTTTTCTCCCTTTTGAGGGTAATTTTTTTAATGATGCATTTTATTGTTACTATAAATTAAAAGTCATTAAAATGTATGTATTTGTGCGCTGAAAAATTTCTCTTCAATGTTCACTACTAGAGTTATTTTTATAGAAATCATTTTCCTGTCTGCTTAACGATGTCTTGTTATAAGGCGTCGACCAAGCAACAATCTTGCTAATGGATAAGCGATAAATGTTCGTTAAATTAGGCACTTGTTCTGGCAATCAGTTATGAAATTCAAGACACAATATTTTTACTGATATTCATTGAAATGCTCAACTTGCCGCTGATTAGCTGATATTTGAATACATAATATTCAAAGTTTAATACAGCAAGTTCAACTATGAAAAAAAATCTTGCAAAATAGTTCTGCATTAGCTGAAGATTTTCAATATTTTCGTGTTTTGAAATGAAATATATTTTCTACAGTCATCTTCTTCATTCCAACAAGGCACTGACACTGCTCAAATCAACTTTTAGTTACACATTAAACGAATATACAATCTTATACAGATGTCACATGTCTGCATCTAAATTGACGCATCTGTATCAGTTACAACAATCATTTCAATTAATCAATGTACAGAAATAATAATAATAATAGTAATGGAATGCTGCTTTTTTGCATTCTTTGCATCATTGGCTAATTTAAACAAAGAGCAGCACACTTTACCATGATCGACCAACTAAACAAGCTGCGCATAATTATGATAAAACTTGGCTTTTGATAAGCACTTTGATACTTATTTATTAGCATACTGACAGGCCAAGCATGCATTATTGCCAATCACGCTCGGTTAGTCATTTTTGCCAGATCATTTATATAAAAATTTTCATGGTCACCGGAGTTGATAGAAAAATGACTACGCCTTTAACTGATTGCAAAGATAATGAGCACAAAAAAAATCAAAATAAATCACAAAGACTTGATTGCACGTTCATGTAGGCATAAAATGGGGATTGGTAATGCCAAAAGTGCACAGCAAGCCAATAATATTATAGCCAACTAATTTCCGTGAAACGGCAATCAATATGAATAAAACCAACTCTAAAATTGGTGATTGCTTTTGAGATAGTAAAAAAGCAATTTCATATTCACAATAGACTGAATTTTGCTTTACAAATTGCTTAATTTTTCAAAATTCACTAAATGAACTGTCACTTTTCTCATGCTAACATGTAATGCAACAAAAAGAAGCAATTCAACAATTTATTTATTTATTTTATTCCAAAGTCTGTCAGCTTCAAATTTAGCTGTAAATTAAAATTGGGTTAATTTACAAAATCATGATAACCAATCACATCTGACAGTTGAACAAATATAAAGAAACAAGTGTAGCGTCCTATTTTACAATTTATACAATCTATTAGCTTTAAAGCTTATTAGATAGCTGTTTAAAATAAAGCCACTTAAAAAAGAATAAGTTCATAAAATTAAGCATAAAATATTTTTATTTTCAAAATTTTAAAACATTGTTTTATAACTTACAATGCTAAGGTTAAAAATTGAAAGACTGAAAAATAAATCATTTATAATGGATAAAAGGTTTAAAAGTTATATTTAAAATTTTAATGATCAAAGCTAATTTTCAGTTCAGTGTCTAAAATAGTATAAAGATTATTTTATTATGTCAAACAATTTAAAAACATATCATTGCGCAATCACCCCAAACATAATTGTAAGCAAGTGCTTCACTTATCATTCAAACATAGCCGTTAAGCTAATTTACGTTAATTCATTAATATAAACTATATTCCAAAGTATTTTATAATTTTGACAACTTTTTTTAAATCACCTGATTTTTTTATAGTCCTTGCAAATCATTAACAGCTACATTGATGGATCATCATATTGCTAACCATTTGTTTTGATGGTTTGGTTTTTTCTTCGATGGGGGCTTGCCTTGGCAGAGGTCATATATCAACCTATGCTGACGATTTAGAAAACACAAGTATGGAATTTAACACCTACCTCTTTCACTTTGATTTCTTTTAATTAAAAAAATTTTTTTACATTCATTACGTTTAAAGCAGCTTTAAACCAAACAAACAGCTGTATTGTTAATATATTCTGCACTGTTCATATTTATAAGAAATTTAGTAATAGTTAAATTTATTATAATATTTGATTAAAATTCTTTTGGAAGAACAAAAATACAATTAGTTAATAAACACAGAGCAAATTAATTTTTTTCCATTGTTTCAATTTTGTTATAAATTGTAATTTTTTGATATTGACTTTCAATAATGCTCGTTTGTTATAAAGCAGTAATGTATGGGATAGAAGCATTTCAGGAAATATATCTCCTGTTATGCGAGTTGTGTTATTCCGGAAGAATCTGTTCTTTAAGTTATTTTAATTTCTATTTCTATTCTATATTTTTTATTTATAGTTTTTATAGGCACATATTTTAATGTATGGAAATAATTTTAGTTTAAAAGTGACATTTCATCAAACATCAATACTATTGTAGTTATTATTGGTAAGAGCAGACCGCTGATTCAAGAAAAGCCAAAATGGAAATCTGATATTCCTGTGACCATTAATGAAGTGGTCCTAAAACGGAAAGAATTCTGGGAAACAGCGCCAGCTTTCGAGGGTCGGAAAGAAATTTGGGATGCTCTGAAAGCAGCCGCTCTTCAATCTGAACAGGGTGACTTTGCTCTTGCGCAAGCTATTTTGGATGGAGCTTGCATTTCTTTGCCCGATGGTGAGCGTTTTTAATGTTGTGTCTTTAATTTGTAAACTGTGAAAATGTGCGTAAAATATTCAGTTTGCATAACGAGATTAAACTTTGATAAATCGAGACTATACAGTATGAAATGTATTAATGATTTTCAGGTAGTTGAATGAAGTAAACAGTTTATGTTATTTTTTGTTTGTCAATATATGGCAATTTATGATTTAAAAAATTTAATTGTAACGCTTTTTATCCTAACATGTTTTGTTTTCTGTTTGTTAGCTTTTGTAGTAGTAAGGTTTTTGTCGCTTTCATCAATATTCACAAATGGAAATGGAAATTCATATGAAAATTGTCTATTATTTATTATGCTTGTATTTACATGTGTGAATTGAAATTATAGGTACACTTCGTGAGTGTTATGATGAATTAGGCAATCGTTATAAGATACCTTTGTACTGCCTTTCTTTTCCTAATAATTTGGTAGAAGAACGCGCACTGCCTTCTGAACCAAGCGATGTGTCGGTTGACTGTGAAACAGTAGTAAACGAGGTGCAAACTTGCAGCATAAAATTACGCATTTCGTCTACCGGCAAAGACGTCCGATTATTGTTGAAAAGCACAGACTCTGTATTAAAAGCGAAAAATTTGTTGCATTCATTGATACCAGATTTACCTCCGCCGGAGAAGCAGCGTTGGTTTTTTGGTGGCAAGATGCTTCACGATCGTGCGCTTATTAAAAACTGTAAAATCCCGCCCATGTTTGTAATTCAAGTTGACGCATCTTGCAAAGAGAGGATTTCTCCCTTTGAGAAGAATGCGACGAAAGATTGTGCTTTAAAATTAGGAAAATTTGTAAATGATTCTCAGCTAGATCCGAACTTACAGTTTACGGGAAAACTGCATGGCAAATGTGTTCCTGTGGTTGATCATTTGTCGCATAATCACAGCCGAGAGAATTTACCAACCCCCGTGGATTCTTGAACTGAGCTTTCCTGAACAAGAAAAGTACATTAGCATCATGATCTACGCGGTTTCCGAACGGGAGCTATGCAGAATGTAAAACTTTTACATTCTTCTAGCAAATGTGAATAGACTGTGTATTATTGTTACGTTGTTTTTTCTTTCTTTTCCTGAACTGTTGCAAAATCTCATTTCAGTTTATTTATTCATTCATTCTCAGGATAATTTCTGACTTTTTACAGTATAACAAACGGCGACAGTTTTGCCAAAGAAATTTCATTGTTGCGTATAATAAAATGGTATGACAAATTTTATTGTCATATCACATACTGTGATAATAATAAACTAGTTCTGTCAGTGGTTTTTGTTTAATTTTATTACAGAAAGTTGTTGTCAATGAGAATTTAAACATCGGATAATCAAAATAATAGTACTTAATAAAGCAAAAATATAGCTATACAATCGTTTCAAATAATGAATAAAGAATAGATTAAAATTACCAACAAATGCAACTTGGACAGCACGCTGCTGTCTAGACAAAACAATAAGGAATGTTTTAGGTGGTAAATGTGTAAATTTGCATAATATCATTTCTCATTTTGGCGTTTTTAGTTATCATTTTTATTCACGCCATACAGCTTATTTTTCAATGATATCAGATTACTAGTGCAATTTTTATTCATTTATGAGGATTTATTTTTTCATTTTACACTGATTATATTTTTTGATATTGCTTATTACGGTATGTTCGTTTCATAAAGTATTTTATCAAAAGATACGTTTGGAATGTCTAATAGAAAGTAAGAAATCTTAAAGGTTTACTTTAAGCTAGTTGCTTTGTAATGAGAGAATCTGAATATTCAATATTGAAAATAATCATTAAATGACATGACAAACACAAACTAGCTGATGAATTCAGTAATTAGTTGCTCGCTTTTGCATTAAAAAGCCTTTCCAAATTGAAATTTTAGTTTAATGGTTTCTTCTTGACATTTTGTGAAAACAATTCAATATAATTAAAAAATTACACTGAAATACAATTACATATTTTCAATAGTTTAATTAAAAATTAAAGAAAAATGGCAGATAATTTCAATTTAATTATGAATTTAAAATTAGCAGTCGTGCATTTTTACTCATTAATTTTTTTATTAAGCTATTTTATTAGTTGTTCAGTAAGTAATGCACATAGCTGAACCAAATTTGCATAGTGAATACGCAATTCATTCGCTTGTATGTTCAAATATTGAATTATAGCTTCCATTTTCAGTTTTTCTTCTTTTCAATATTCTATTGCTTCTTTTGCTTTAAATTTTCATTCACTTTTTGTTCACAGCTTTTCGTGTTGTGCCTATTCTATAAATTTTCATAAAAATGCTGCATTAAACATGCTGTTTAAAATGCTGAATAATTTTTCAATGATAATATAGCTTTAACTACAGATAAATTAGATCAGATATTTAAAATAATTTTTTAACATCTTATTAACATTTATTTACGTTGTTGCTTTTGTACGAATGTTATAAGGAATATGTCTTTTGAAATTGCATTATCAAAAGTCATTTAAAATTTAAATTGATTTGACTCTTTTGTTTCATAAATATTAGTTTTCTTTACAAAACTACTGACATAAACGGCATTAATCACAATTACACCATATTTAATTTTTTTAATTGATTGATAATCTTATAACATAGCGACAATTACGTTTTATATATTTTAATTTGCCTTATCTTCATGGAATTTTTGAAAAATAAGCAACTGATGAAATTATTTAGAGATTTTTTTCTAATTATTTAAAATTAGCCGTGCTTTTTCAATAACTACAGTATGACTCTTCTTATGGTTTAAAATGTTCAGCAGAGCAAATTTTGAAAAATCAATTTCTTTATAGTTACTATATTAAATAAATATATATATAACAGAAAAGTATGTTTTTTATGTAAATCACAAGTAGTTTGAGAATTTTTTTTCACATGCGCAAAAAGGAATGGTTAAATATCATCCTGCAGTGCTTGAGTTAGTTTGGAAAATTTCGAAATTTTCAGGTCATTCTAAAATTAAAATTTATTATTCAAATCAGCAATAAAAACTGTTTGAGAATAATTTTCGACATTGAAAAGATATTACCACTGGACAAATGGTTATTACATTCTTTTAGCAAAATTACAATGAAAGTATCTAATATCTTAGTGGTTTGTCCTTACAAAAAAACCTTTTTTATTACAATTTTAACCTAAATTTATTTTATTTTTCTATTATATATTACCTGAATTTTTTAGAAATTGGGCTTGTGATGACCGTGAACTCTTTTTTTAACTCTTTAAAATTTTTTGTGTCAGTGGAACGCAGTCAGTGGTTATGAAAGATGCAGGCAGATACTGCTACTTCTGCGATTTTTTTACCTGTTCAGGTCATTTTACCAAATAACTACCTTCAGGTATGCATTGATGGTTTTTTAAATTAAATCATTTCCTTATTTTTTTAAATATCAAATTTCACTTTGAAATATTATCTATTTAAATATGCTGATGAACTGATGAAACGCGATGCATAAAACAAATTGTTAGCTTTATTAACGAACTCTTTTATTTAAGAAAGTTGTTTTATATTGATATTCTACGAGATTAGCTAGCTGAAGTCAGAATTCAAATAAGTTGAAATACTATGCATTAAATTGAATTTAAAGGAAATAAAATTCTTCTGGCCAAAGTGAATATTAATTTTTCATCTTATAATATTATTGCATTTTGGATCATTTTTTGATGATGAAAAGATTGTAATGCAAGCAAAACTGAACATTAGATTAATTTGAACAGTTTATAAAATTAATTACATTCTTTAGATGTTCTGTGTTAACATTTACTTATATGTATATTTAACGTCGCATTTAATTTTTTAAATAAATTTTCATCATTCAATTTGCAAGATTTTTTTGAGATCTTCAACATTTCAGTATTGAATAGTCACAATACGCATATTGTATACGTACTCCTCAGGAATCTCTTATACTAGCGTTAATTACGTAAAGTTATGCGCATGTAACATTAATTAATTAGACCATATTTTAATAGTATAAAGAGATGAAGAGAATTTTCTTAAAAATAATAAAAATTTGTATACTTACGTATTATAATTGAATGGTATTTAAAGTGGTTGTAGTGAATTTCAATAGCATGTGCTTCAGTAAGATTATTTATTCTTACTGAACGTAAATATTATCATGAATTTACATTTAGAATGTTCTCATTCAAAAATTGAATTACAACTGAACTTTAAATTATAATTTATGTTGCATTTCAAATACAAATGTGAAACATATTTCTATGTTAAACAAATAATTTCTATTTTGCATCTTTTGTAACTTAGCTTTATGAATTAAAGTTTTTAAGTTTTTTATATAATAATTGTAGTAAAGAATTTCGCTTACTGTAAATGAAGATAAACAACTTTTTTGAATTTTAAAAATAAAAGATATATAAATAAGTCATGCTTGTATATTCAGTAATTTGCAAAATATATGCTATGAAAGTATAATTAGTATTTAATGTATGAAGCAAAAGTGGAAATGTTTTCCAGTACATTTATTGAAATGTGTTTAGTATTGATTTCATATGTTGTTGTGCATCGGATTGCAATATCTGTAGTTTGCATTTTTTTTAATCAAGAACATTAAATACTGAAAAGAACATAAATTAGAGTTCACTTGAATGTTATATTTTTGCAAGCAGCTGTATTTGTTCTACAATTAAGATAATTTATTCTAAACTCTCAATATAGCGTTTATTGATAATGTAATGATAAGTTTAAACGATTATTTTGATGCATTTGATCAGAGAATTAAATTGTACAATAAGTGATGAGTTTTTTTTATTTTATTGTATTTTTTTCGTAACTATAAAGAATTTTATAGCTTTGTTTTGCAGACAATTTCAACGGTGGCACCAAATTGGTTTACGGTACATGTTTAATTAGAGAATAGAAGAAAAAACAATTGAACTAATTTTAATTTCTACGAAGTGACTGATTTGACGTTAATTTTCTTTTTTCTAGACCGTTCCATTTAATTGTCCAAGCAATTTACTTTTTTGTATTACTTTTATTTTTCATCGTTGATTTTATCTGATATTTAATATGATCTTTGCACAGGAAAATTGTAATTGCATTTTTTTAAGCTTTTATCATTTTTAAGCGGAAGAAATGAATTTCACTTGTTCATTCAACTTTGACATGATCGACAAGGTGGAAACTCAGTGACAGCTATTACAAGTGCATTAAATATTCTGGCAATCCTGAAGACGCCCACAACTTTGCTCAATGATTCATTGCTACGGTAAATTTGTTTTCTTTTCTTTTTACCTTTTTTCCATATTCTTGATAAATCTTTTTAATTTTTATTTTGAAATTATAAACATACTCAAGAATGATTATTAAACACGATGCATTAATTTTGAATTTATTATAAAAATTTTCTTTTTAATCTACAATTTTTATTGATATATCATTTCATTTTAAGCGTTGTGCAGAATAACGAACTTTATGTGGTGTTGAGAATAGCTGTGATAGAATTTGCTTTTTTCTCAGATTTCTGCATTGAATATTAATAAATTATTGTTTATTGTATTTTTGAAAAGGGGAATTAATTGCTCTTTTTTGCATTGTATTTTATTCAATTAATTAATTTATTCATTTAAGCATGACATGGAGAAATGTTGAAACTGCATGTATGGTTTACTCAAGCAACTTGACATATTCTTTTAAAATATATTAAATAAAGATGTAAATTTATTTTAATAATATCACTATATAACGTTTCATTACTAATATTAGTTTTAAAGTAACCATTTTACAATTAAAATTTAACCAATTACTACAGTTAATAAGTTATATATTAGAAAAAGATATTTTAAATGTTGAAATATAATATTATAAAATTAAAATCAACATAAACATTAATATCGTATTCATGCATTTTTTGAAAATGATGATACATTAAATATTCTGTTAATCAAACTTTATTTTTTTTCTATAAAAATGCATTGAAAAAGACTTATTTTACAATTGAGAATAATAGAATAGTAATATTAGCTTGCAAATTTATGTTCTAAATTTCTAAAGATATTGAATTCACAATGCCAATTGATGCATATTTCAAAAACAAATTGATTATTATAAAACCTTATTGTAATTCTGAGTAACTTACGGAAATTTTGCATGAAATAAGGGTTGTCTTTGTGCTGTGTCTTGCATATTCATATATATATATATGATGCAGCTACTTATAATTTGAAATGCTCTTTTAATTAATATTTACGTTCACGTTTTAATTATATGCTTGTATGTCACAATCTGCTGATGTCAGGAATATGAATCGAAACGAATTACAATTTAAACTTGAAATATTGATAAAAATTAATTTTCTTACTTACACTACTACATTGTTCTTCATATCTATTTCAATAAGGAAAATTTTCACTTGACAAATAATAATTAATTTGCTTTTTTCTGCTTTTACACATTTCTTCTTGCGGATTAAATTCCTTTTTTATAATATCTTTTAGTATTTTTTTTTGAATAAATTAAATTTTAATTCATTAATCACATTATGCTCTGCAATTACTCGACTAAATTTTTCTGTTGTTTTGAAGTGAACAGTTTCGATTGATAAGAATGTTTCATGGCAGAAATTTGAAGAACATACTGGGAAACTTTTTGCACAAGAAGATTAAACAGAACATTTTCACTTTTATTGATCATGGATTTAAAAGTAGATGTAGATTTTTCATATCTATGTTCAGCATTCGTGAATTTTTACTCTCTAAATTCTCAAATTTCATAATTGTTGTTCAAAAAATTTGCCTGCTTTCTTCTTCTTCTTCTTCTTCAAAGAAGTTTGCTGATCCAGCAATGCGAAGTGGGGGCGGATTTTGGCAAGGTGTTGTTTATTCAAACACAACACGTTGTGAACAATGACGAACGTTGGAAGAATTTCACGCCAGGATCAATAATGAACGCAAATTTATTTCAATTTCAGTTTCAATTCATGTAGGTGATTTGTAATTTGAAACATTCCCTATTCAATTTTTTGAAAGATTCACATGACATGGATGTTTCATTTACAAAGAAAAGAAGAGGCAGATTAAGATGACTAGTATTCATTTGTTAAATTAATTTTTTTCAAAATATGTACATTTTCAATTGTAAAGTTGCACGAAATGAAAATTTTATTTGTTCATTTTTTTGTCAAAAATTCTAACACCTGCATTTTGAAGATTACTGTAAGTTGGGTATTCATCAACGTTGAGGTGATTGTTTTTTGAATGAAAATTGTATGGAATAGTTTGATGAAAATGAAACAAATGTGCGGATATATGCGAAACCACCTTCAGGGCAAGGCTGTGAACAGTCCTTGGAAAAAGCCGTATGGCAAGGTCGTGACCCAGACGTAGTTGAGGTCAATTTGAATTCGCCATTGTTTCTCAGTGTGACTAGAGTCCGTCGATCCGGACGTGGATTAGCATTTTGATCAGTGATTGTGAATGTGTAGTTTTGTTCAATGAATTTCATTTCCATTCAAATTGTCAAATCTATTTTCCGTTATATGACAGCTGTTGTGAATGGAATTCAAGTGATTTGCACAATTTGTTGTTGCTCTCGAGTTCGTACTAGTCTGTACCATGGTGATCTTTACGCTTTTCCGTGCCATTTTCCGGCATTTCTTTTTATTGCTGCTGTTGTTCAAATTTTATTTGTCGACTTTTTTTTTCAACCCCCCCCCCCAAATTATTCATCATCATCATCATCATCGTCTCAGACAACATGCCATCTATGCATGCAATGAACGATAAAGGAAAAATATGCTTGGAAGCAGCTTTTTCTTATGCTTCTTCTTTTTGGGTTTGTTTGACCAAAAAGTGAAAATTCTCCCATTCAACAGCCATGTTAAAGGTCAGATTTAGCCGACACCGAAGCTCGTTTCTCTCCTCTCCATCCACTGCTTGGTGCTGGATGATGGGCATTTGGGGGGGGGGGGATATTGACCTTGATTGACTTGCCGTGTTGGGCATATTGTTGTTCGTTCGCCTTGGGTTATTGGGTCAATGCGTCTGGCGGGCGATCGATCGATCGACACTGGCCGATGGTCAGCAGCTGCTTGTTTACTTATAGTTGGAGCCAGGCACTGCCTGACTTGCTCTTATTTGCCCCAGACGGTCAGTGGCTGGACGCGGCCTGGTCATGCGGCAGGTTTGTTTACCAGCTGCGCGGCATCTATTGGCCGCCTCCTTATTATTTATTGAACGCCAAACGCGAAAGCGTTCATTTCAGGCCATTCGGCGATGCTGGTCAGCGGCTCGGTTTTCTCTCTCTCTTCTCTTCTCTTCTCTTCTTTTCTGTTCATTCACATTCACATCCCCCCTTTGCTTGTTCATTTACATCTCTCGTTTTCTCTTGCTTTTCATTTTTTTTTCTCCATTTAATTTTTCTCAGACAATTTTCTCGAGTCCAAATATCGACCAGATCTCTTAAGGTATATTTTGGTGTTTCTCAGCCGACCTGATCCAACTCTCGAATAGCAGCTTTTCTCTGTGCTTGTTCAACTTCATCCGGTGTCTTTCGTTTGCCAAAATATGCAATTTTATTAATTTTTCCCTTTTCATTTCCTTCTTCTATCTACTACATGTCGGTGACGGTTAAACTACGGCTGGCATTTTTTGTGCTGTGCTAGCGGAAGTGGGTTTGCCGGTGCGAGAGGATCAATGCGTTGGCGCGACCGAGTCAACCCGTAGATCCGAACTTGTGTTCAGATTTTTGAGCATCACAAGCTCGTGTCTGGGGTGGACGCTGTCGTTGCCCAGTCAACTTTTCCACTTGCTTCCACCGGATACGGTAAGTAGGAAGTGAAACAAATTGAAAAAGACAACCGTCACCGCATGTTATTGGTACAAATAATTTCGCTTTTTGAAATATTTTTCGAATCGTCCGATTTGTTAATTTTTATAATTCTTTTTCCATCAAATTCGCCCACGATGGCATTAACAATTGGTGCCGGTCGGTGGCATGCTCGAATTTGCAGTTGTTGTGATCAAAGAGTGCCTGCAAATTGATTTGGCTTGTGGTCGGTCGTTTACTACTACTGCTGCGTGCGTTTTCTTTCAATTTTCCCACTGGCACGACCGACGCGTTTTGATGCGCCAGACGCTGCGTGGCGGGTTCGAAAAATCGATTCGCCCGTCTAGAAACGGGCCAATAAACAAAATTTAACAGCCCCAATTGCGCGTGGCTTGTCTGTCTGGCCGTCTGGCTAGCTAGCTAGCTTGTCTGGCTGGCTGGTCTACGTAAACAACGTGCTTCCTAGACAGAACAGGTGAACTTGTGACAAATGATGAACAATGATGCAAAAGATAGCATTTTCAAAAAATGTGTAAACATTCAAAAACACCAATACGTAAAATGTTGTCGAACAAATTGACCACAATTAATATAATATACATTTGTACATAATGTGAAATGGAATTTTATCAACGCTTGACACTACGCTTACGTTTTTCATTCCAATAAATTTTGCATCGGAGATCAAACAAAAAACTAGCTAGTAAAATCAATAATTTGCTTTTTGTAATGTGAGAAATGTTTAACGTGCACCAAGTGAAATGCAGTTGAGGGTGGTTTGTCAATTTTTTGAAAAAAAATTTTATCTTTCAACGTTAACTGAACCGGAAGTTGTTTTTTATTTTTCAATTTTATTAAAATTTTATCCTTTTTTATTCATTTCTCAACAGATGCAAATCACAAGTTTCCTTCCGCAAATGAAAATGATAGAGAAATAAATATTGTTGATAAAAACGATTTATGCACCATTTATTATTGTATGAAAAACTGAAAATCTTATAATTAAAAGTATTAATTAAATTTTTTTTACATTATAAACTTAAAATGAGACATTTTTCAATAGAATGTGCTTTTTTATTAATTTATCGAAAGTAGTCTGAATATTTTTCGTACAATATTGAATGAGCATACTGTAAGTTTTAGAAATCATGTACGTTTTCCAATTTGCAAAATTATTATTATTAAGTACAGTACTTTGCACATTTAGTTCGAAATTATCGATTGTAATATAATTTTTGAATTTAATTAAGAAAAAAAATGTTACATTAAATTGAATTTGTAAAGATTTTCTAGTTGAATGCTTTTTGATTTTTGTTTGAAAAAAATAAGCTTTGATTGATCAGATTTTCAGAAATTTTATCTTCAACAGTCAAGTGGGAGGAATGGAATGGATGACATTTATTGAAAAAAATAAAATAATGAAATAAAGAAAAGAAAAGAAAAATTTATTTTTCAGCTTGTTGTGTCATTTGGAATATAGTTGAACAAATTTTTAAATATTTGCATGTTTGAAATATTTTGAAATGTCAAAATTGTCATTTTTCAATGTTTTCAATGTTCAATTCAAATTTTCAATTTAAAATAATAATAATTTCTATTACCAAGCTGTTAAAATATGAAAAATTCTACAAACAGAAAAAAGGTTGGGGGTGGAAGCTGTGTTAGTAGTGAATAAATAATTTTTGGTTTTTATTATAGTCAAGAAAATGGATGAGTGAAAAGAATAGAATAGAATAGAATAAAATAAAATTTAGAAAAGCAATAAAGTATAGTATTATTTCGTTCGAAATGTCCCACACAAACACACACAAGGGGTTATTTATTGCATTAATTTTTCATAAATTTAAATTGTCACACAGAGCAGCAGACAGTGGAAAAATTTGTTTGTCATCCAACGCTGTTGCAACAACGGTTTTTTGTTAATGATTGGGAAATTTGCAAAGGGTTTTAAAATTTAAATAAATTTCAATGGCGCGTCGTGTTTTTTTTGGTAAATATTTTTACTCCCCCTATTCATCACTGCGTACGTATGAACGAGTGTAAAAGTTTTGAGAAGAAGAAAGAAGGAAGTTGTCTTTATCACTTTGACAAAACAAATAAATAGAAAATGCGGAAGAGATGGAGAAAAGATTTTTTTCTTCCTTCCTTCCGTGTGCGTTTTTTGATTCATTTAATTGAATGATCACATTTCTTCTTTCTTCCGCTACAGCTGCCATTCAATATGCAACAAATTATTCTCATTATGTACATCTAAATCTACAATTCTGTTTGTTCTTTTTGTATTTGTATACAAAAAATCTAAACTATAATTTATGTTTATTAATCATTATTTTATTTGTCGATAAATTTGTATAAAAATGAGATTTTTCTTCAGAGAAGTATATAAATGGTTAGAATGAAGAGAGGCTTGAAGATGTTCAAGTGTAAGAGGAATTTCATCGGTAATCTATCTATCATTGACGGCAGATAAAAATCACCAACAAACTTGAAGAGTAATAAATACTTGAAGAAAAATGAACATTTTGCATGTAATGCTGTAAAGGTAATAATAATACACCTATAGTACTGATGATGTAATAATAATAATAATTATTATTATTAGGGGTAATAGTAATAGTAGTAGTATTTAGTAACGGTGATGATGATGATGGTGGTGGTGGTGATGTTGGTAGAAAAGTGTACACAGAAAGCCGCTTTTACGGTCAGACGTCACGCAAGCGTCTGTCGGGTTCAATAAGCTATTTAAACAAAACTGCCTGACGAGCTGTGTAAAACGTCAAGCAGCTTCAGTATAAATAAAAAGAAGTGATTATAGAAATTTCGATTCGTCGCCGTCGCCATGGGCGGATGCGGTCTGCTGGCGTCCAAAGTTTCCACTTTTAATCAGACATATCTGAACACAAGTAAGAAGAAGAAGAAAAAGATGCTTGGTTATTATTATTTTTTTTTTAATAATATTGCATTGATGAAAGCTTCACAGTGTGAAAAACTTGGAAACTGAAAAGAATAAGAAGAAATTATGGAAAAGACGAAATTCAAATTCATCACTTCTACTGATTATTTTATTGTTATGGTTGTTGGTATTTTTTTTGTTCTTTTCCTGAATCATCATTTTTGAGAAAAGCAAAAAAAAGTAAGTGTAGAAATAATAAGAAAAATCAAGTATTAAAATTTGAAAAAATAACACAAAAAAGAAGACAGACAGAATTTTTGCAGACGTAATTACCGGACGTCTGTAGAATTTGAAGAACGAACCTTGAAGGAAGTACTTGAGAAAAAAATATCCACATATATACATATGTGTATTCTTTGCAAAGACATGATGCCAAGTTCACACAAATCGAATTTAAAAAGCGGAAGCGTAATTCTCGCTTAACGGTTGGCTTATTTTTCCACAAATGATTTATCAGACCGTGTGCACGACTAAGTGATTTGCGTTCCAGACATCGCATATGTTGTCTACGTTTGCACGTTCACATGACATTGCTATATATATATATATATATATATATATATATATATATATATCTGACTGAGTGTGTATGGGTATGTCTATCTGTCTTCTTGACCGTTGCGTATATACTTATACATCCGTCTGAAGTCATGGTAAGTGTTATTTTGGTTGCTTTTTTCCCATTTGAAACAGATTTCAAAAAATTGAAATTAGCAACATAATTAGCAATCACAACTGTTGTATGTATGATTTAAAACTTTTTCATGACACTGAAATTTGATTCATTTCTTAATCAATACGATGGTGTTATTTCATCTTTTATGCAAATGAAAAGTTAAAATTAAAATCAAAGCAAAATTGAAAAATTTGAAAAAATAAGCAAGTGAAAGAATCCGGTTAGAAAAAAGTGTAAAATTATAGATCAGAAGTAGCGGCTAAATAGAAAAAAGGGGCAGAATTTGTTTTTTGAATAGAATGCGGAAGTAAATTTCTACAGTATGATTCAATTCTTTTTTTTTTTTTGAAATTCCATTTTGATATTTTATTTCAATTAAGAAAACAGTTTATTTGATCTTTTCAACGAAGATAAAAGGCAATTGTTGTTGTTGTTGTTATTTTTGTTTTAAATTTAATTTTTTATAATAATAATAATAATAGTATTGTTGTTGTTTTATATTGATGAGGAAATTGAAAATTTGTTTTACAATTTTGAAAGAATTTCAACTTGAACAGAGTTAGAAGAAAAAGAAAAAAAATCGTCCTGTCTCGTTTCACCTCATTGATTTGCGTATTCATCATTATCATCATCATCATCAGCGTTGCCGTCGACGTCGTCGCTTGCCCTTGACATCATCCAAAAGGCGGAAGTAAGTCTGTCATCGGTGGATGAGAGTGTGTTTGTTTATTTTTTTTATGAAAATAACATTTTACGTAATATTTTTTGTCAAAAAATTAAAATATTTTTTAAAATATTCTTTCAGTGATTTATATATTTGAAGAAGAAAAAAAATATTTGGTAATTTTCTATTTTTTTTCTTTTGTAAATATTCCCATCGATATACAATTATTAGAACGGTTGATTGGAGGTGGTATTAATTAATGAGGCCTCTTCTGAGGGGTAGTTGACTTGCAGGTTCCATTCTACAACTGGCACGACCATGTCAATTAATTTATACAACCAATTCACGAAAGACCTTGATTGGGGAGTTGAAAAAAAAACGTTTAATTTAATTGTAAATTAACCTTCTTCTTTTTTCCCTAGTTTTGAAGCTTTATAATTGTCAATTTCCTTTTTGCTTCCTTTTGTTGTTGTGAAAAATAATGAATAGATTGCGTATTGTACAAATTTCAAACTGTAAACCGTAAAATGTTATTGATGTATTATTTTTCTTAATTTCATAAAATAGGGCTTAAATTTTAAAATGAAAAATAAAAAAGATGACGTTGTCTAATTTTGTATTTTTTACATGACCTAGTTTGTGAAAATTGAAATTGTTCGGCTATGATGTTGCAAAATGTGTTACTTAACGGTTCAATTGGTTTCGACGTTGTTTGAATTCGAAAGCAAAAAATTTTTCGTGCCACATCACGAAAAATAAAACAAACTCACAGATTTGTTCGTAATATGAAATATTTTAATTTTTTTTATTAATAATTGTGAAAATTGTTTTTTTTTGACATTGTTAGAAAAAGATTTTTTTTACCATAAAATGAATAATAAGATTGATTGATTGGTCAGTTTTGAAAAGGTGAAGAAAGATGGATGGATAGATCTACAGTAGAATGTAAATTGAAAACAACCCGGAAGCTTTTTGTTTATAAAAATTATATTATCTATCATTCAGTGCAGTGTTGAAATGCATCTTATGTGATGGGCGTTTTCGACTATTTTGATGTTGATTTTTCTTGTTATTATTGTTGTGTACATATTTATGCATAAAGTGGTGAAACTGTACGTTTATTTATTCTTGAATTCCATTGATTTCATTTTGATATTTCAGATGTGTAGTATTTTATTGTTGTTTTTGAAATCATTTATAATAATAATAATCGATGAATTATTTTATTGAAAAGGTAAGAAATGATAAAATATTTCTTATTTTTAATTACTGATTTCAAATTTCACGTTTTATTATAAGTAGTCGAGTATGAATTTTCTGTAATTCATACAATGATATACGTTGCTTTACTTGTACGTGTATGTGTGTGTCTGTCTGTGTGTGTGGTCGTTTGTACAGTCATCAATAATTGCCATTGGATAGTGGAAATCAATCAAAAAGTAACATAAGTTCTATATATTATGCGGTACTTTTTCATCTTTGCTCAATTTGCATTCTTCTACGACGTGCTTTCATGTAAAAAATGACCAATGAATTCTTTTTCCAGTGATGATGAATCAGCTATTTTTTTTGTTTGAAAATTTATTTTTTAAATTGTCTGCTTTGTCAATAATAGAACCAACTTTTGAACTTCCTTTTTTTTTCTTACTGAAATTGAACTGGAAATCTTTATTTTTTGAAATTGATTTTTAACCAGATTCTAATTTTGAGAAATGTAAAAATAAATGAATTATCCATAATTTTTTCTTTAATTAAAAAAAATTGAAAAGTATAATATTTAATTTTATTTCGATTACAATCATTGATTAGAAATCAATTTAAAAAAATTTTTTGTACTATTACACTACTGTTATGAAAATTGGTCACCTTTTGTGTGTGCAGTGTAGTGTAGTGTAATAAGATATATCGCTGACAAGGAAGGAAGAAAAAAAATATATATATATTTCAATGCTATTATATGATGAAGGAAAAAATTAGAATCAGTTTTATGTACATGAAAAGTGACTGGCACGCTTTGACACGTAAGCGATAATGATATCATCGAAAAAATTTATCTTTTGTTCTTTTTATTTCATTCCACTTCCGCAAACGTTTTATTATTATTATTATTATGATCAGCATTAACATTTGTTAGATATATTGATCTGATAAGAATATAATATATGGAAAAATAATAATTGTGTTTTTCGTTACTACTGTTATTATTTTTATTTTTAAATTTATACATTTCCCTGTTCACTTTCAGTGCTTTTTTTCCGTTACATCTTGTATATAAATATATTAATTTTTGTTCCCTAATATTTTCTTTTTTTCATCAGATATTCTTTTATTACTATTCGAGTGCTGGAAAGCAGATTTATCTAAACAGTGGCAAAGTAGCAATTTTATATTTTTAAATAACTAACGATCTGTGAGAATATAGTGTGCGTGTGTGTGATGTTGCTTTTTTTTCATTTCCCACTTTACATATATTTATTTTATTTGGTCGATAATATCCACTTTAAGAAACCTTAACGGTAGTAAATAACGAAAATTACACATTTTCCTTGTCATTGAAATCAATAATATAATACAAAGAATTATTTAAATTTTAGTTCAAAAAGAAAACAATAGAAAGGTAACTATTATTCAATTTTACCATCTGTTACAATTGTTGTTGTTGCTGATAAACGGAAAAAAATTCATAAAATCTGTGGTCGTTGCTTGGAAACGGTATATATATATATATATATATATATATATATTTTTTTTGGTGTTATTGTTTTATATATTTTGATAGTTGAAGAGAAGAAAAGAAAAAGGAATGAATATTTATTACTTCATCAATAGCAGTATCGCAGATCAGTGTTCTCATAAATTTCTACAGTGATGCTATTGTGAATATGATGGTAAAAAGAAAATTTCCATTCCTTCTTCTATTCATCCATTGTCTTCCACTTGTATTTATTTAAATTTCACGGCGTCAGTTGTTTACCAGACTGTCTAGTGTTGTCGTCAGACAATGTTCTAGCTAACATTAAGCTTCAAATCTGTTTTTTTAATGTTTTTCACTAACTTGAATTATGAATTATCATACAAATTGAAATTCATTTTATTTTTTCAAGATAATAAGGAAAAATGGAGAATTTATGTTGTTCTCTTTTTGAGACATGAATGAGTTTTGCATTCCAGTGTTGTTGGGGCGTTGGCGTTTGTTTTTTTTTTACCGCATGATTGTGTTGTATTTTATTATAAAAACCTTCGGTCGTTGAAGTTGAGACGGTGCGCAACATTTTGCAGACAGACAGTTCAGAAATTTCCAGACACAAAGCCACTCTCAGACAGCAATAAAAGCAAGCATCTATATAACTATGCAGACAGAGACGTTGTTGAAAATAAAGCAGAAGAGCACATAGAAGAAGAAAATTTATATAAATACTATTTCATCATCATCATCATCATCATCGTTGCTGTTGCTGAAGTTGCTGTTGCTGCTGCTACTGCTCTATGCAATCTTTCCAGTTTGCTGTTTTATTTTTCTATTTTAGTAAGTTTTCAAGTATTATATATATATATATAAACTGTTATATGAATAGTAGGGAGAAAGGCACATTTTTCATCCAAATTTATACAACTATTTTGTTAAACCTTTATTTAAATGTATCGTTCACAAGTCACTTGTGACGTCGATATATAATAATATTCAGTTTTGCAAACAAAAATTGTCTGTCTATCGTGTAATATATAGCATATACTAGCTCTGACTGACTGAAGGAACGAGAGAATAGTTTTTCCTCATTTTTTAAGCAACCAACCAGCGTCTACATTCGCTCTCCCTCTCGGTTTGGCTAAATATAGTCGAAATGGGAATGGGCGGTTCGTAGTGGCCATTTCGTCCAATCAAAACGCTTCGACAAAACAGCCAGTCGAACGAACATTCGGCCAAAAAAAATTTGAATAGTAAAAAACGTTTTGACGTAGCCATTAGCAGGATGCAGTTGGTGTATTCTATTCGTGCTTTTCGTTGCTCTTGCTCTCTCGCTCTCTCTTTCAGTCAGTCAGTCAGTCAGTCAGTCATTCACCATGTCGTTCGTTCGGTTGTGCGCTGTGCGTTCAGTTCTGTCCAATCAGTCAGTCTATACAACTGACTCTACGTTGATGCTACTACGGCTAGATTGGAAGAACAAGAGGAACAAATTTTCCCCAAGCGCAGATGTTTCTACACATATCTGTATATTGAAGAATGATTAATTATTATTTTCAGACAGTGGTTGATTGGTAGGTATAATTTATAATTTTTATAAATTAATTTTTCATTCATTTCAGAGTCTGTTCTGTTCTGTTCTGAATTCATCGTTCACTATATAAAGCCGTCTGTCTATTCGAATGCCATCAGCAGTAGCCATCAGTTGTGTGTATTGTTTTTTTTTTCTTATTCGTTGAAGCGTCGTTCTGTCTGAGGTAGTAGGTTGTATAGTTGAGTTGAACAAAGCAACAGGCTTCCCAATTGTTGCTTTTACAACTAATACAGCCTGCTAGCTTAGACAGCGCCACGCAAATTTCTACAAACTACTACTACTACTGCTACTGCTATTACTACGCCTGTCCAATAAATTGAACAACGACAAAACAGACAGACAGACAGACGGACGGAAAATATTTCGAAATATATTCAACTTTAACCACGTTGAAAAATAAATAAAATATAAAAATAGGTAAGAAAAGAAAAGAAAAAATTTTAATAATTTAATTTTTATCGTGTCAAATAATACTTGACCAAAAGAAAAAGAAAAAAAAGCGAGACGCCGCCAAATGCCATCACCGACGCAAACGTTGCCACATAATGTGCTACCGATGAATCATTTATTGGTAAACCAGACAGCCAGCCAGTCAGTCAGTCGTGTGTCTGTCTGTCTGGTTTCATTGAAAATGAAATGGGGCGTACGTCGTAGACATAGATAGTAGTAGTAATAGTAGTGGGTAGGTAGGCATGTGTTGGTGGTGGTGGTGGTGGTGGTGTTGGTGGTGTGTGTGTGTGTGTGGTTATTGTCGTTAGTTGAAAAGGAAATGATAATGGATTTTTTTTAAAGAAAAAATAAATCTCATTTATTTTAAATTTTATATAAAAAATTGTTTTAGAAACAAGAAAAAGGTTTATATAAGAAGAAGCATGTTCAAAAGTAGTGGTAGTAGTAGCAGGTGTTGTTGTATGGTAGTAGGAATGTAATAATAGTATGGCAAATCAGTCAATTAGCTGGCTGGCTAGCCAGACAGACAGACAACCGCGCCCATGGTTGAAAAGAAAAGTAATAGCATCATCGTCGAGTAGTAATAGAGAAGCAGAGAAAACGCAGTCGTGTCACCGACGTCAATTGCAGACGTTGATTATGCGCGTTGGTGTTTTTATTATAGTCTGTTGAAAAAAAAATTTTTCTTTTTCCTTATTTTCCAATATTTAAACGAAAACGATTTATTATATAATATTCAAAATGAATATATATAATAATTGAATATGATGTGCTATATTAAAGGGGGAAAAAATCTACTTGCAAAGACAGACACAGTAGAGAATAATAATAGTAATACATTTATTTTAATAGTGCTGCTGCTGCTGCACAAGAGGAGTTGGGGCAAGAAAGGATCACTTCCGTGCCGACGGCAAACTCTGATTGGCCAACGGAACAGCCGGCAGTCAGTCAGCTGACTAGACGCGACGGCATTGACGTCGTCGAATCGAGACGGTTCATTCGTTTCAGTTGGCACATTTGAACGCATAACGCGAGGTGGTGTGGTATTTTCTCTTTCTCTCTCTCTCTCTCTCTCTTTCTCTGTTTATCGATACGTCTGTCTTTCTTTATTATTCATTTAAAATTAACTTTTTATTTAATATATTTTTGATGTTGTTATATTCAATTTCTGTTTTTACATAGTGAAGCTTTTATTCTTCATTTGCATATTTTAATATATATACATTATAGAGGGATAAATGGAAAATGTATAATTTGGAATAAATAAAATATGCATATAGTAGTTAGTAGTAGTAGTAAGAGCAACGATGATTGTCTTTGGGCTAATTTTCTTGTCCAAAAGTTGTACTTTTGCCGACCGACCGACCGACCGACCGGTAAATATAAGACTTGACTAAAAATCATTGATAAATTGACGCGCATTGCCTTTTGCAGGCAGGCATCATTTGTCATTTTATTTTCAGACGGCCACTACTACTACTGCTACTACTACTACTACTACTACTACTACTATTACTGCTGCTATTACTACTATTATTACTATTATTATTTTTATTATTGGTGACGTGGACTTCTTTTTGCAACCAACTTCCGCCTTTTGCGAAGAAAATCTAGTAATAGTTAGTCATCACCATCATCATCATCATTATTATAATTATAGTCAGTCAGTACTGTTGTTGTTGTTGTTGTCTGCTGTGCGCGCCAAGTCGGTGGTTTTTATACTGTTTTGTTTGTTTGTTTGTTTATAATTTTTGTTTTTAGCCGAAAACAAACGAACCACAAGAGAGAGAAAAGAAGAATATGTGATGAAAATATTCTTCACTTACGTCGTTCACCTGTTCCCTGAGACCCAAACTTGTGAAAGTGTTTCAATGTCTCATAGGTTTGGGGTTCAGGAGCTGGTGCCGATTGCATTCAACACTGCAGACTTTCATATTTTTTTTTCGTTGCTTTGTAAGTTTGTTTGTTTGTTTGTTTGTGTTGAATTTTTATTTTAAATTCATTTCACCCGTATGCGGGCGTGGTGTGGTGGTTTGTTTCTGCTTCACACAACTGATGTGGCATGTTGTGTTGTGATGAGCAGCTTGCGGCAAGGTTATGTGCCCTACGTGTTATTCAAATGTCCATGTATAACACGTGCGCGCACGTCAAAACAGAGAATAAAGTGCGTTTGGAAAATTAAATGCATGCCTATCGGTCGGTCGGTTGGTTGGTTGGTTGATGATGATGATGATGAAAAATCGAACACAGCCTTTCGACGTATGTTGTGTGGAAAATATTTTTATTCCTTCTGTTTCTTTCTTTCTTCAACGTATCTTTTAAAAATGCAATTTCAATCAACGTCATCGATATCCAATTGAATTCAAATCGCCCCCGCCCACGCGCAAAAAACTGACCAACCTGTGATGATGGTCAACTTTTCGTTGATTGGTTGATTTATATCAATTTGAAAAAAATTAAGAAGAAAAGTAGTGTGTGTACATCATCAGAGAAGAAAGAAAATCAAAAATACACACACGCACGCACGGATTCTTTAATTTCTCCACTCGAAACTATTCAATCAATTATAATATATGTTCTTCAATTGTCGTCTAGCCTATATGAGAGAACCCGCCCGACCGACCGGCTGGCCGCCTGTCTGTCTGTCTGTCTGTCTCAACGTCTGGAAACAAAGTGGTTCAACAAATTGTGTTGTCAACGTTTGCTCTTCTCTGGCATATGATTTCCTTTTTCTTTTCACAATTTGAATTTCAATCTCTTCTGCTTATTACAATTTCATTAACGCCGCAATTTGTGATAATTTTTTTGCATACATTAAAAAAATGGAAGACTGAAAATTTGAAAAATTCGTTGCTCCTATTATTATTATTATTGCAAATATTATTATCCATTCTTGAAAAACAAATTCAATTGAAAAAAACAATTATTTCTTGAAAGATAAAATTGTTTTATAACAACATAAAAAGCAGCACCCCCACCCACAAAAAAATTCTCTGTTCGTGATGAAAAAAACGAAATCACTGATCTTGTTCAAGCGCATGTGAATCCATCCATCCGCCCATCTGTCTCAGTTTACCTTAATTTTGCACATCATAAATATGTACATATTTATCTGACTGATTACGTCATAACAGAATTACTACAGTTCAAGAGATATTAATTTTATAGAAAAAAAATTCTGTAATTTTTCTTCTTCATCAAACCTCTTCTACCTTAGCTGGATCAATAATTTTCAATGTTGAACTAGTTGGATACTTTTGTTTTTATTATTATTGATTGCAATAAATTATTAAAAAAGTTGAGAACTTTAAAAAAATTTTTTTTATTCCTTCACGATATTGTTCCCTTTATTGACACAACTTACCGTATAAATAATTGTCAAGTATTATTAACAGTTGATATTTAATCAAAGAAGAAAAAAAAGTTTTGATATGTTCAATTTATTTATTTATCCATAATATTATCTCTGTTGTTTTAAATTTTATTATTTTGAAAATTGAATATATTATTTTTTCTGATGATAATTTTATCAAGTAACAATTGAAAGAAAAAGAGCAGTTATTTTCTTTTCCAACAGCAACGAGTTTGCAGTGAGCATTTTTGTTCTTGGTCGCAGTTTGCAGAAACAACAACAACAGCCCGAGAAAAGAAAATCCATTTTCACCAAACCCTGAGAAGAAGCCCTGAGAGAAAAGAAAAGTCTTCTCCATCGGTGATCGTTTTTTTTCCTCTTCAACAGAAGAATTCTGTTCATATAAATAAAATTAATAATCAAATTATTCAACTGCTCTTTTTTTGTTTTTTCAAGCATTTGTTTGTTTATTCGGTCAAGTGAGAAATATGAATATCAAGAAATATTCTTTTGTCGTTTAAAAGTAAAATTAGAACAAACAGAGGGGGAGAGGGGGAAGGGGAATTTGTAGAAATGGCGCAAGTGGCGAGAGAGAGAGAGAGAAAAGAAAATGGTCGATCAGAGAGCGTGTTTCTCACTCCATTATTTCAGTCTGTCGCGGCAATCTTCTTTTACACCAAATAACATGCTTTCAACAGCTGCAGAACGTCAATAATCGACTGTTTGCCCGGAATGTGCAGACGTCGAGTCTAGACAACTTTCACTGCTGCGTCTGCCTTTCACTTCTCCCCCTTTGCACCCCCACCCCGTCACCCCATCCCTCCCCCCAGCGCAACTCTTTCCAAAGAAAAGCATTTATTTTTCAATTTTATATTTAGCACGCATATATATATATATACATATAGCGGCTCGCCATTTTGAAAAAGAAAATTACCCAACACTGCTCTAAATTCTAACCATTGCAATGATTGCTTTGGAATTTCATACTTCTTTTCCGACTGACCATACGTATAATTAATTAATTTATTTATTTATTTTGCATAATTATTTTTTTGTTAAGAATCAACTTATTTGTTTGGGTGCATACAGTACAGTATTGAGGAAGAAAAAAAACGTGCATTTGGTAAAACAAAAAATGACAATACTCTGCAATAAAATCAACTTGTCAATGTAACAAATGTGATAAAAGAAAAAGACGGCGCAAGTTTGCGTTTTATTCTCAACGGCATTAATTATTAAAATCATACTGAAAAAATTGCATTTCACTTTTTCAGTCGAACAAAATTAAAATCGCTTCATCGGTCGCAATGTTAACTTTTGCATTAAAAATACATTATTATTATTATTATTATTATTAGAAAAACAATCATAACACAATTTACTGAAAATCCAATTTTTCAAAAAATTAATAATATGGTAAAATTATTTTTTAAAATTCATGTTCTTCATTTATTGAAAATATATAAAAATCAAAACAAATATATTCAAATGATATTCGTTTAACAACAAATGATAAATTTATAAAATTGTCGCAAAGTATTATTATGTGCAATTTATGTATCAAATAATGTAAATATTAAACGCAACCGGCATGAAAAGGTCACCTTGTTTATTAAGTTAAATAAATATATTCTGCTGAAAATACCACAAATTCGAGAGAAAACTTCGAAACAGATGTGGATTTGTGATGCGGAATCAAAATCATTCAAAATTTGATGCATTCACACGCAGAGATTTTCATTATCTAGAAACTTTATGAAAGCAAATTTATTTAAATTCATTTCTTTTGCTCAAGCAAAATTAATTAAGTAAAAAACCATCGGCACTACAAAGTAGCTAAATGTCGGTTTCTTATTCCAAGTGTCGTTCGAATTTAACATAGCTGGCTGAGTCCAACAAGCTGTGCATCATGTAGCTAAATTATCACAGCTTCAATACGGAATATAATTAATTTGAATATAGAAATTACCCTATTTCACGATTTTCGTCACTGTCGGCATTTGCAGTCCACAAGCATACTTTGTGACCTTTCGAACGAACGTTGACTGCAACACCACAAATTTCTGCACCCAAACCGCTGAATTGTTCACCAAGTACAGCCATCACTAAATCTAACCAACATTCATCTAAAACTCTCCCTTCTTCTGAGCGATCAATACGAATTATCCATCGACCACCATTTTTATTACGAGGGTCTTCCCACATCGGACGCACCCCTTCTTTGAAATAGTAAAAATCACTATTGTTTGGAAGAGAGCTGGCCTTCTGTATAAAATTGTACAGACTAAAATGATCAAAGTTAATAATATTCTTATTACAATTATACAAAAAAGAAAAATATACGCCCAAAAGTCTTCTACTGTATTGAATGATGCAACTTCCTTCAAACGGTCTTCCCAACTTATTTTACGATCATTTGTGAGGTACCACAGTACCCAAGTATGCTGCAGAGGATGTTTCACCATGTCTGTCAAAGAAAAGTTGTAAAGACTTTCAATGCCACTCTCCTCTTCTTCGAAGCCATTTTCCGAATTTGTAAAACGCTCATCGTACAACTAAATTTCAATTTTTCAATTATAAAACTGCTTAAATCTTCACAACAATCAATGCAAATTCATTTCTTATTTAAAAAATTATAAACTATCAAAAAAATATGCAAATACAGACGTATCAACGAGGGGTATTTCAATTTTCACAAATTAATTGACAATTATTATCATTATTATGAATGCTGCTTTATTAACAATTTTCACTTTACTTATTCAGTGTTTAATGTCAGTTTGAAATTTTAAATGCTATGCTTTTTCGTCGTAAAGTTCAGAAATCAATTAATGGAATAAAGCCAATCAAAGTGAAATACTTAAAATGAAAAATCTTATTTCTGTTAGTTAAAACATCTAAAAATAAAAAATACAGTTTCCATGACAAAAGAAAACAAAGCACTGACTCCACTACCTCATCAATGTAATACATAAGGTTCTGCAATAAAAATAACTGATATTTGATTCGTCTTTTCAAAGTATAAATGATCAAACTCACCAATATATATATATAATTATTAAATACAAAATTAACACTTTAATAAAATATTTCATATACTTTCATATTATCTTACTGCTTATTATTGTTCATTATTATTATTACTATTACATGAGCATCGTGCTGTCTATTCTATTATATACTACTTATTAATTTTATTAACTGCTCACTTTCACAAAATTTTTTTTTAATTAAAAATAAAACAATACTTGAAAATGTTTAAAAACAGTTCAAAATAAACTGTTTGTTTTCTAAATCTGTATAAAAAATACTGCTTAAACGAGCAAAAGGTAAATTATAATGTTTTACCTGGTCTAAAAAATATTCAGGGTCGGAAACAGATTCCAAACTATCATCAGAGGAATGCACAATTTCCATCACCAGGAAAATAGATAAAACAAATTTTTCTTCTTTCCTAGATAAAAAATAAGAAAAACAATCAACATCACATTATCATATAACTGCTATGCATGAGCTACAAGTGCATGAAATCTAAGTAAAACCCATATGAGTTACCATGAATACAAAAACAGTGAATCGAATACTAATAGTCATAATAAAACAATTTAAATAATGAAAAACGCGACTAAACACAAATAAGAAAAAGCGTGACAGTACAGTTTTCAAATAAAAGGAACAACTTAAAGTAAACAACTTGAAATAGACCAAGGAAGTCATGTGACTCTTATCTCTCGTATATATAAAGAAATAATGCTATATTATAAAAATATAAATAATGCTTATTAATACATGTTAAGTAAAACGCATAAACTTTCCTTGAAAAAAGGCATAAAAGAAATACAGAGAAAGTAAAAGCTGAATATAATGTGGTTTTGCCATACTGTATTTTGATTTTCAAGTTCAACTACATAACTTCATAGCATGCAATTTTTGAAGTTTAAAATTTTTTAAACTTTAAATCTTTTATGTCTGATTGGTTAAAATTTCAAAGTATTTTACTTTACTTTGATCCTTGATCATCATTTATTCCTCATCCTTTTATTACTTACGCGAAAATTAAACTTCAAAAACACATGCAAGTAAAACAAAATATTTTTATAAAATTTTTGCATAAAGATTTTACCTAAATTTAACTTGTATAAAATAGAAATACTTTCTCAAAATAATTATTCGGAAGTAAATTTATGCAAAATCAATATAGCGGTTAAAATTACAAAGTGTATGTACTGCTTATCAGAACATTTGTCTTTAAAATTACGTGGCTAAAATTTAAATCAGTGCAAAAAATACATGCAGTTTTATTTCGAAAAGTATATTTTATTTATTCTAGCTTAATTTGGGTGAAATTTCATTCTAAAAATGTTTGTCATTCTTAGCCTTTTTATCAACAGTTCATATACAAGTTTGCATATTAAATATGTATTTCAGTGCTTCTCGTTCTATAATAGATCTTTTTGTATGACAAACTTTACGTCTATAATGTATGTCGTGGGGGTAGATTCAGGCATACTCTGCTAGCTGACCAGGATTGTCTCTCGTTTGCTCAATTTTCGCATCAATCTTTCTCATAGTATTACCAGAGAACAGAAGCTTTATGAAGCAAGTACACGACAAGAGCATCATTCACAAAGCATGCTCTAGCCACGTACTTCCCTGTCCCACTTCTGGGAAACTTGATGGATTTACTAAAAAGATTTACTTCGAAAACAAAGGATTTTAAGACATAATGTGTAATAGTGAAAATTTCATTTAATAGTAAATAGAAAACTTTAGCATAACTTCTGCTTTTGCGTTAACAAAAATTAGTTACACATTCCAAAGTAAATATACTTAAGCCCCACGTTTAACTTCTTTACATTTGCTCAATCTTTATGTATATATTTTCAAGCAAAAAATTAAAAGAGATGTTTTACATTATATAACAATACGTAGCAATCTTTCAGGTTTCTTTGCAGTTTAATTGAAGGCATACAGCTTTAAAAATAATGCTAATACATAATAAAACAATACATTATCAACAGCTAAAACTGATCAGCTTAAATTTGGAATGAAAACTATTGAATGCTAGCACTGAAATATTTTTTCTAATTTTTGTTTGGCTGTTCTCTTCAAATTTTTCTTGTTTGCAATCAAAGTAAAATTTCATTTTTATCTTCACAAAATTTTTTTCTCCCTCTTTGATCAGTGTCTTTGCGTTTCTTTCTCGGTTCTATTTAAATAAAAAAATATAAATCTGGAATTTCATTTACAAATAAAATTTGTTCATGCATTTTGTGTAATTGTGCAAAAATGAAGTTAAAGTTTTGTGCCATGGAAACAATGAATGGCTGCATTGCATGCTCTTCTTTTAATTACATCGAAACTTTAATACACGTGAACTTTAGAGAAAACAAGAAAAGCTCTTTCGACAGCATTTTACTCAAAAACATTTTCAGACAGCGTAAATTTTCACTTTTAGCTCACAGACAGCATATTCCTTTCAGTTACTAAACATAAAAATTTACCGAGCAGTTTCAAGCTTGTTGAAAAGCAGCTTTGCTATTCAGTGGACGAAAAATTATTCAAAATGACAAATTAAGTTCTCAATTTATGAAAACTTATAAGTCTATAATCAAAGAGTACATGTGTTATTACTTGAAAATTTTCAAATCTAGCTCTGCATCATTTTGTTTAGCATGAAACTGTGGCTTTATATCTCAAATGTCATCCTACTCTAACGGTTTTCGAATTGCATAGATTGAAAGCACTGACTTATTTATGAAATGACGTCATCCAAATAATTATATCATTTGAATTTTGTTAAATAACTATAGAGTTTATATTATTATAAAAATAAATATATATTATCAGCAAATTATGATAATAATAAAAAGCTCATGTTCATTTGCATGTTGATCTTTTAGTGCCGTGCTATTAGTTGACTTTTGTTTATAATTATAATAATTATGTGCGACGTCGAATAGACGGCGTTATTCCTTTGTATAGCAGAACAATTGCATAAAAACAGTTAAAAATACATTGATGCATTTATTCGACAAACATCAAATGACATAATGATTTCGATCACGTCATTCCATAAATAGGCCTGTAATTCGAAAAAGTAACAAGGTAAGTGAGCTGCAGGATTTGTACATTTTTATAACATTTTAATGCAATAACATTCAATTATAAAAAAGATAAATATTAATAAATAAAACTAATCGTAATTAATAAAAAGGCCATTTCGAAGAGAATGCAATCAAATAAGCATTTGCATTATTTTATAGAAATTCTAAAAAGCATGTAAACCAGTCTTATTTTCAAAGCACGCAGATTTAAACACATTTATAATTTACTGAAATTTTGCTTTACAGCTCTATAATAATATATTCTTTTGCTTAGAAATTTGTAAATTTCAATAATCTCACTAGTTCTGAAAACAATTTTCACCATTATTACACATGATACTGCACGACTTTAATGCATGTTGATTGTAATGACAACCTAATAGAACAAAGCAATGCAGTAAATGACCGGAGAGCTTTCTCACAATCAAGATTTACTTGAGCCATTTAACATTTCAAAAAAACATAACATTATTCAACGATGTCAAAAAAACATAACATTATTCAACGATATCAATAAAATTCAACAATATCAATATCACAATAAATATATAAACAGTGAGCAGTGAAACACGGCAAAGGAGTATATTACAAAAGTATCACGTTACAGGTAAAGTATCAATTCAGGTGTAAATTTGTTTGCAGTTTTTCAAGCAATTGTTAATGCAGTTTAAAAATGCACTGCAAATGATCAGATGATTTTCATTTATATTGTAGAACCTATATAGCACTGCACCAGGTCGTCGTTACGTCCATATGGGAAACCGCAGAGGTCTGTGGTTGTGCAAACGAAGTAGACGCCTCTTAATGAGGCAAGTTTCGAAATGAATATCACTTCATGATAACCCAATTCTCCATATCAGCTTCCTCTTTCAAAAGAAATATTTGTTTGTGTTTTTTTAATTCTTTAAAACCAATATCCTTTAATAAAACGAAGCATCTGCAGTATGTCGGCTGTTGACTTGCCACAGGATACATACAGCATTCCGCTATCAATTTTTCATGACCATTGAATGACACGACTGATGCTCATAAGACTTCCAGCATTTCTTATTCCAGTGTTCTCAATTTGTCAATTTCTTTTTCAGAATCTTCATTTCCAAAAATCTCTTCTAATACTTCTTGATGCTATTTTAAAAATATTTTTCTCTAGTTCTATTCCTTATGAGGCATTCTCTTCACAGAAATAGTGAAAATCTTGTTATGATACTTTAACTTAGGCAGAGCCACATATGTAGTGACAAATTTCAACCAACGACCATTGCGACCAGCATAAACTTCCACTTTCTGTCGTTGCTTCAGAGGCACTTTGCTTTTATACAAACAAAAAGCCAATCATGAAGATTGGCCAATGAAATGTCACCTTGACGAGCAATTTCTGGAATTGCCTTCTAATTCTGACGTACACGTGTGGCTTTCGATTGTCATTGGTCAAGTATTTTAATAATTTATCAAGCGCCATCTGGTTGTTTAGTACGAAATTGAGAGACCTAATGTTCACTTTATTGCATTTTGCAGTGTTTACTTCAAAAGCGTAAAAAAGATCTGTTTTCACTGTTTCCCAGAGGATTCTTATGAAATTACCAGAACTTTTGGAATTTCAATACAGAATTCTTTTAACTTATAATTATTAATAACTAATTATACGTATAATGGATACAATATTTAATGCGTCGTTAGTCAAATTTTTTTGCAATTCTGATAACTTTTGAAGTTGAATTTTTAATAATGTAGAACTTAAAAGCAATATTTTTATAAAGTATAAATATTTCTAAATCATTATATAAGGAATTTTTTCAAATTTCAAAAAATAATAAATATGTAATTTTAAGGTTATAAAAACTGGATATGAAAATGCATAATTTTAGAAATGTGAAAGTCAATCAAAGTAAGTTTTCCGTTAAATCACTGTCTTTAAAAAACAGCATCGTTTTGCATGTTTTTAAGACGTTCAGTAAAATAACGTGAACTCTGTTGAAGCGGCAAATGCTCATTTCATTCCATTCTCTTCAGAAGGGTTATTTTGAAAAGAATCCAACTTAATTGTCACTTTCAGTTCACATAAAACATCTTCATTTAAATTACTAAGCATGACATTGCACTAAGCAATTTTTAGGTTGTTTAAAAAAACTTGCGCTCACTGGCTGATCAAATACAGTTCTCAAAACAGAAAAAAATATTCATTTTTTAATTAGAAATATAATGTGCTACAGTGTTATAAAACTTTACAAGTTGTACATCGCACTTATTTGTTTTTATCCATAGCATCAAATTTTATTCTAATTTCATTATGATCTCATGGTTTTCAATTGCAGCTTTTGCTTTATCGAATTGATGAGCTTGAAACTACTAATTTATTTATATCACATGAATGTTGTTGAATAAATGAAGAATTTATGTGATGTGCCTGATGAGTAAATTATGCTGACAATAAAAAGCTCATGTTCATTTGCATATAGTTCTTTTATTGCCGTGTTGTTAGTTAATTATAATTTCTTGTGGTGATAAAAAATCAGTGTTATTTCCTTGCACAGCACAACAGTTGCATATGAACAATGAAAAAATAAATTGTTATTTAATAAATTTCAGCTCATTGTGATCCCTGCTTTCTTTTTTTTATGTCTTTTTTACAATTGCAATAAAACAGTCAATGAAAAAACAAATTTTTAAAAATTATAAAACAGAGACGTGAAAGTGACTGGCTAAATGCCATGGTAAACATATTGCAACTTCCGCATTTTAAACCAATCGGCGGTAATCAATAACTACCCGCCGGCAATTGTTGAAATGTTGCACTGATCGCAGAAAATTATAGCAACACTTCCGGGTATGATGCGAACAAAATCAGAATTTGTCTGAAAATTCTGCAATCTGGCGCAACCAGTATTATCTTGTCCAGAAAATGTAAGCAATTGTTAGCGTGAATGTGAATTTTGATAATCAAATCAAGTAATGAATTAACAAATCAAATAATCAAATAACAAATCAAGATATTAAAGCACAACAAAGTGGCTGTGATATAATAGAAGTAAACCCTCCATCTACCCATTAATTTTTTTTACATTGCCAGGTTTTTTACTCTTTTCCCATATATTTCTTATGCCATATTTTTAATAATGTTTTTTTAAGCGCAACACTGAAACTCACAAAAAATGTTTACTAAAAACTTTGCGCATTCATCACAGTCAGTGTATGGTAGTGAAGTTCAATGTGTTACAGAGCAGTAGTATTTGCTGTCGAATCAGTTGCAAATTTCAAAATTGCCTAATAGGATTGAGCTTGTAATTTGCTGATCTTTTTCTAAAATTACACAGAAAATTTTTATTTTTAAATGTTAGTTTCTTATTGTCAACTGTTTTAACTGACAACAGTATAAAAAAGCATTTCTTTTTATTATTCAGCTTACACACTTCTAATTAATTAAATTAATTAATTAAAGTTAAAAATGGTTGTCAAGGTTGGAAAATTTTCATTTTAAGCTAATGCTATACATTAACCTTGCTCTATGTTCAACATTTAAAAAACTTTTTCAAAAGAATTCTTAGATTAGCTAATTTGCTTCGTCTCTGTGTTACTTTGAGTTTCCTTTCAAACAACAAAATCTTAGCAACAATTCCGGGAAATAAAGAATTTTATGTAAAAAATCTACAGTCTGGCGCAACAGTGCTAAATTATCCCGAAAAGCAGACAACGTTGGCGTATATGCAGTTGTTGAAAGTTAAAACAAAAGAAAAAATAAAAGACAAGAGAAAGGTAGAAGTAGCAATTTCAAGGAAATATTTTGACCAATGAAACGTCAGAATTGAATAATCATTCCAGGAAATGCTTGTCAAAGTGACATTTCATTTGCTGAACATTACTATTGGCTGATAGCATGTATAAAAGCAGGGCGCATTTGAAGCTCACGCAGAAGCGCAGGCGGATGGCGTTCAGACTGGTTGTTGCTTCGCAACCGCTAGTTTTAATAGGCCATTTGTCATGCAGTGTTTAAAAATAAAATTGGACCACACAAGATAGATAAAAGAAATTCTGCTGTTTCTGTGGAAAGTGTATAACTGCTTCAACTTTGAAATGGATTTGTACGTTATTTGATATATTTCAAAAAAGTATAATAAAAGGAAGAATTAACTTCATGAACATATTAAAAAGGTTTTTGGCAATGAAGATCTCGAATAAGAAATCAGCAACATAAGGACACTGGCAGCTGAACACTTGAAATTCAGTTTATTGCAGAAGAAGAAAAAGAAATTGCAATATAATATGGAACCAGGAAGTTATAAATTATGCCCTATTTCAGAATAGGTGAATTTCATATTCCCATTTATGAGAAGGAAATTCTAATATATTCAACTTTGTTTTAATTGGATGGATGAAATTAAAATTGAACTATAAATGAACGGTCAAGAAACAATGTTGATTTCTTTCATATGATCAGCAGGCGTCTACTGCTTCTGGAAAGTCACATAATTCTGTGGTTTTCATATTTATGATCCCATCGACGATTTGAAAGGAAAGGTTAAAAAGTTCTCTAAAATCTGCACAGCAGCATCATCATCAACTTTGATCCATTCAATACCACAACGTTTCAAACACTCGATTCTGAGTTCCTGTGTGAACGTGAATTGCTAAGAGTCAGAACTACTCTTGAAATTGAAAATAATGTAGAAGCCATTGTCAAGGCAACGTCAGCAATTTAAAAGAATGAAGAAAACAGTCAAGAAATAAGCAACGAATATGGAACTGCAGGGACCATGCCTGCACAAGGCCACAGCTGTTCCTTCAATGGACATAAACTGATCGTTATACAAGGTAAAGCAGAAGAGTTCAATATTTTCCTTGCTGGGCGAAGACAAAGAACATTATGAAGCACGTGATGCAAACAGCTTTAGCTAAAAGACATTGGCGCGTTTATAAAGAAAAAGCAAAAGAACAAGATACTGAAAGTGAACACTATCAGATATCACGTGATCTTCTTTATGTCTGATGAAAACGGGATGATAGTGGATATGAAATGGGGATGATGATGATGATGATGATGAATGATGAAGTTGATGTCACAAACAAGAAGAAGCCCTATCACTTGTTAATTGTGACGCTGCACATTTAAGTGATGACTTTATATTAATTTCATATATATTTCATATTTTGTACTGTGCTATATATTCATTAATTGCATTTTTAACGCGTATTATGCATGTCATTATTTGTTTTATGTTTGTTGTTGAATAATAAAAGATGCTACTTTGATGTTGATTTGAAATAATTTATTAAAATTATACGCAAATATTATTCTGAAAAATCTATTTCAGAATTCATTTCCAAACTTAGTGAAGCATAAAGCAGTCTAATGTTTAATGTTATTCTAAAAAAATATGGGCAAGAATACAAATTTAACATAAAGAATTACATCAAGTGATTCCCAAAGGAGCTTGCGGGTGGTCGGTAGGGTCTTTTCATAATTTCTTACATAATATCTATTAACTGAGCGAAACCTTTGGTAAATCGCCGGTAAAAGAAGGAAACTGGTGAACTTGAGACACAAATTTTGGAATGTCATTACGTATCACTGTCACGATTTAAAGGCGACGCAGCAACTGCTCTATGCAACAGATTTATCTTCCATTTTACTAAATGCAAAAGTGTTTTCTGCATCAATTGTTAGAATGTCATCAGGCTGTGCTACTTGAATTGAAATGTTTCCATCAGCTACCATTTTTCTGCATTAAGTGATCATGCTGCGTCATTTTCTATTTGATAATAATCAGAAGTTGTGTCTGAAGTTATGAACCACCTCGCGTTCAAAAGGGTGTCAGTAATTTCATAAATCTTCAGTATGGAGTGTACTGCTTTCCTCGACGCTGTTATGTCACCAAATGCTGAAAAGCACATGGAAAGAAACAACTAAAGCAATAATTTGCATGACAGAGAGGACTGTCAAGGAGGTGGTTTTACTCGGTCCCGCTTTTCTCTCATTGGTCTTTGCCCACGCTATTTTATTAGACCGTCAAATCTTTGTCGTATTGGTTTTCATTTTATTTGGCCGTGAAGTCTTTGTCGTATTGGTTTTCCTTGTCTAATTGCTCAGTGAAGTCTTTGTCGCATTGGTTTTTTTTGTATAATTGCTCATTGATTCAAACTCTTCAGTTGTGATTAAGATTTG
>NW_003526943.1:10478981-10487090 GCF_000181795.1 Trichinella spiralis
TTTTCCGTGAATGGTTTTCATACATTTCAAAATCTTTTCCCATATACCTTATAAATTTGAAGCCCGTTTATCGTTTTCTACTTTTCATACCGGTAAATAATTTCTATTTAAAAAAATGAAATATCTAGTGGAGATGAGAAAAAGTTTCATTTAATTAAACTTATCTATTGTAAATGTCATTTCAAAAAGAGAAACACTAAAAATGATTTCAAATAAATTTCTTTCATATTTTATAATAATGAAAATTTAAAGTAAAATTTCATTTAGAATGTGATAAAAAATTAATTTATAAGACTTTTTAAATAAATTCCTACTTGAATTTTTCTCATCTCTTAGTTATGATTAAATAAATTTAAAAAGCAAGCATCAATTGTATTTATCAGACTGTGTCTTTCATCAAAGTATTTCTAATTGATCACTTGCAAGGAGAAAATAATTAGTTATGAAGTTTTAAAATTGATTTCATCTTTCATATTATTTGCATGTGAATAGGCTGTTTTGATTTAGGCAGAATTTATTGCAATCAAATAAGCCAATAATAATTATCTTTTTCATATTTATTTACTGATTTACTTGGAAAATTGTGATTTCTCATCAAGAATGCTGTTTGATATTGACGACGTACAAAGTTGAAGATGTTTAAAAAAATATTTTTCACAGAAAAATGTATTTTGATTTAATTTCAAATATGAAGGTGCGTGTGATTTGTTCACGCAAGAATTGAAAGCGTTTAATATTAATTAAAAATTGTCGATAAAGTGCAATTAGCGTTTGTGATTTGTTCATTTTCCATTATCGACCTGTTTTCTTGTTTTTTTAATGTGTTAATATTTTTACAAATAATAAATTTCACATTTCCATATTTTAAGGATTAACACATGCCGCAGTTTGGGCTGCAGCAACGTCGTACATTTCCCTGGCAACACCACCTCAGTTTAAATCGTCTGCACAAGGTTTGCTGCAAGGTTTACATCATGGACTTGGCAGAGGTTGCGGCGCATTGTTCGGAGGTCTAATAATAACATATACTGGTATTGAGAAAAAGAAAATCATTTTTATATTGTATCTTTGATTAAATATTTAATTTCAGGAACCCAGCTTATGTTTCGAGCTTATGGTTTCTCTTGCCTTGTAATATTAGGAATATTTTATGCAGTCAATCGCTTCATGAGTGGAGACGGAATTAAATATCACAGCGAAGCCTTTCTAGATGAGCAACATACTTTAGGTTTGGATTCCTTTTAAGCATAACTGCACGGTACGAAATAGAATGTAATTGTTTTATTTTTAGCACCCCCATGGGTATACCAATGCATGTGCCATTTTCGCCAAAATCAGAAAAATTATTGGATTCCCGGTGCAGCGGGATTTTATGGGACCGTTGATCCAACCCAAGAAGCATACGATCGTTATGTTAAAGAGCCATATGATAAGCCGGTGAATTTTGAACAATTGCCAAGTCATTTAGGTAATTTCAATCTGTTGATTTTCAGTTGACCTTATATTAATTTACTGTATGATTTAGGTGCGAAGTAAAATTATTCCCGGTTGAATTGCTTGCTTATAGCACTGCCAATATTATACAACTGCTTTGAAATGCAATTTGGTAACATCATTAGCTATCATATACAAGACGATTACTAACTCGTTGTTGTTGTTGATGTTGCTGCTGTTTTTGGATGTTGACGTTTGTAGTGATATTTGAATGTTTTAAAATTTCATTGACGTGTACACCATATTGATAATTTCAAAAAAATCAGTGCTATTTATAGATCACGGTTCAACAGTCATAGAATATTTCTGTTCAACTTCTACAAAGTATTTATTTATATGATGACTTCACTTTTTTATTTTTGTGCTTTGATAGTAGAGCACATTGTATCACATTTGCAGCATTAAGAATTTACGTTTTAAATTATAAAATGTTAATATTACATTACAATATTATAATAAGTGCAACAAATTATGATTTGTTTTTCTGAATCATCATTTAAAACTAATATGAAGAAGTGAACTTAATGTAAAATAAAGCATCCAGCTTTTATCATTTGCAATGAATAATTATTTACAATAAATGGTATTTATATAATTGTATATTTATTTAAAGTATATGTGGTGAAGTTGTCGAAATTGTTCTAAAAAATACCTAATTATTTCGATTATATAAAACGGTACATAATAAGCAATAAAAATATTTATTCAAATTTTAGAATTTTTTTATTACAAAAATGATTTAAATTAAAAGAACTGAAATTGAAATAAACATAATTAAATACAAATGAAGGCTTAATACAAATAAATCTTATTAGAAATTTCGAAAAATAGATAGATTTTGACGCGTTGAAATACTGAATCTAAATTCGTATAGAAAGAAAATTATTTTCAACCCGCAATGATCACAAATGTTAAAATATTTCAGGGTAAAAGTGGTTTTTCAAAAACCAAAAAATCCAGCAATTTTTCTAATAAATATAAATTCCCACTGTGATCACTTATTCATCATTTGATATAAACCTGAAAATTAAGAAAATTTTAAATAAAACAACAATCCAACATCGAATTTGCATTTGCTCACAGAATTGTGTTGGTTTTTTTCTTCATCTTTTCTTAATAAAGGGACATTCAATAAAGATGTGGAAGTTTTCCTCTGATTACTGTTAAAAATATTCGGCGATTGTTCAGTGATTTGCATCACTGCTGACTTTGACTTTGTCAATGATGCGCACATTTTTGAAATGAGAGGTCGACAGTTTGGTGACTACAAGAATTATTTTCAATAATTTTCCCTTTCATAAAAAAATATACTTTAAAGTTGTGCAAAATTTAAAATTTTAAAAGTTCATTTTTCCTGATGATACCTTTTGCCTCAAACTTGACGTTCTGACAATTTTCGAGACACATTTTGCTTCTTCTTCCAAACATCGATTTCTCGCCTTTTTCTAAAATGAAAAATTATTTAATAAAAATATTCATTATGTTGAAATTTACATACTTTTTCAACTTTTTCTTTTTCCTTCTGCTGTGCATATTCAATTTCAATGTTGTTAATTTTTGTCAGAAAGCACACGCCATCGTAACTCAGCAATTCACCAGGGTGTTGGTCGTTCCATAAGCATATTGCTTGTTCCAGCTTTGATTTGATCTGAAAATAATCCAAGAAGCTTCAAATTCAACTAAAATCTAGAATATGTTCGTTTATTTTGGAAACTTTTGGCAATTTATGTTCGATTAATTTTCTCTCTTTTTCTTCTTGCAAAAGGGCCCCGCCACGATTGAAAAATCTAACTGCATCCAAACCACGTTTCTGCAAGAGAAAAAAAATAATAATTTGAATTTCACGTCTGAAATGAAATATTTTTGCACCTAATTTATCACCTCAAAATTCACTTTCATTTGCCACAAATTTTCCCATTCTTCGTAAAGTTGAAGCACCGGCTTTCTGCTTTCATAAAACTTTTCCAAATTATTTATCTCGTTATCGTATTGCACCAACGCTTTATCCGAGTATTTATCTGAAAAAAGATTATTTTAATTATTTATGAAAATTTACACCTATTAAAAGTACCTTTTATTGAAGTCATAAATAACTGACGTCGCTCTGAAGCAATTTTACAGCAATTCCACATTTGGTTAAGGTGAGCAATTTTTTCTTCGCATATCAATTTTCTTTGTTCAATAAATTTCACATATTCATGTTTCAACTAAAAAAGAAGTAAAATTTCATATTTTAATAAAATGAGCAAATTAAAAATAGTAGTGTTCATTTCTTGAAAAATGTATTTTATATTCATTCAGCTTTTCATTAATTTTGGCAAAAATCAAACTGGAAAATAATTCCACATTTACCTCCTCATGAAAAGATTGAACACTTTCTAAAAACTGCAAAGAACAATTTTGAGTAATATCTTCCGCCATAATCAAGCTATTTTTGAAAGAACTCTTCGTTGTGTAATGCATCTCTTCGACCATGGATTTAATTTCAGCCATGCTCACTTTGAGCATAGCGGATCGGATTTTCTTAAAATTACAATTCAATAAAAAGTTTCAAATTCTTTGAAAAAGACAAATAAACAAATAATAATAATAATTAATATTTACGCAAAGTTCTTTTTTTCTTTCCAATTGTGCACTCAATTCATCCAAATGCTCAGTAGATAAATCAAAATTCGAAGAAATTGATGAAAAATCCTCACCAAGCCGTGTATACAAAATTTGCAAATTTTCAGTCAAATCATTGTACAATATTTTTCGACGTTTCTCTTCCTCACGTAGCTGCATCAAACGTTGTCTATAATAATGCTCTTCCACAACTAAACCCAAAAAATCACCCTTCTAAAATGAGAATTCAAATTAATTTGAATTAAACAAATAAATTAATAAACAAAAATATACATTTTCTTCTTCTAAGTTGAGTTCTTTCTCCAGAGCATTAATTTCAGTTTTGAAATGTTCAATCCTTTTCGTTGCTAAATCCATAAAACCCTCTTCTTCGGCAATCATGTCGCTCAGCAAATTGTTGATCTGTTTCACGGTGTTCTGCAAACGCTCTTTACGTTCATCTTCTGGTAAACCCATTTCATTCCAAATATTTTGCAAAATATGCAAATTTGAATCTAAAACTTCAAACAAATTCTGCCCTGCAGACAAACGCTTCTCTGTGGCGGAATCCATCTGTCTAAAAGAAATAAACTTTTAAAAAGTACATGTTTTGTTCTAATTTACAAAATTAATTTAAATTATATTACAGTACAAAAATTTGTACAAATCTCTTTATGAAAAAAAATGAAACTTTAAGAATTATTTATCAAAATCTACCAAACAATTGCAAAATATCACTCATAAACTATTTTCAGTAAATTAACATTAAACAAAATTTGATGCTTCATTACATCTCAATTTAAATTGCTTTTAAAATAAAAACACATAAATTGCTTTTAAAAAAATTCTTATAAATTTTTAATTTCTTTATTTTAAATTTCAATAATTTAATTAAATACTGTAATATTAAATTTCTCATGCAATATTAAAACTTGAATATTTTGAGAAAAAGTAATAAAAAAAATACCCTTTCATGGTAACAGTGTAATCCTCCATTTATTAATACACTTTAACAATACGAATTAACTGATGCATTCATTGTGATCGCTTAATTAAATGAATAGCGCCCAACGAAGATTATGCAAATTTAACTTTCTTTCAAATACGTTCACATGTATATGCTATAAGTTTTTAAATAAAGTTTCCCCGTTTACACAGTACTTTTTCCTTTCGTAAAAATATATAAAAAATAACTTAAATCACTACAAATTTAACCAGTTGAAATATAATTTATTGTAATTATGTTATCGTTACCTTGGTACAATTTTACGGTCGTCTTTGATTTCTTACTGTTAATTCATCATATTGTACAATTTTTAATAAAAAATATTTTCATAACAATTAAAAAAAGTTCCCCAATTCATTTCATCTACTGCGAATCAGTTGTTCACAAGATATTATCATCTTTTCAGAAAATGAAATTCTTATCGCATATATTTTATTTGAAAATTTCTACTAAGTGAAATGGAAAATGTAAATTTCCAATTTCATCACAGCAATAATCTGGTGAATATTGTTAAAAATTTATGACATTTCTCTCAAGTGACGAAACTTCAAGAAAAAAACACTTCATGAATCATTCATTCACTATAGGTTTGCATTGAAGATCAACTACAAGATGACCAATGCGAGGTGCGTACCATTTCACTTTTGTTATTCCAATCACGGTCACCGTATAAAACGCTTGGTGTACGGTAAATAAAACTTTCTCGATAGTCGAGGCAGTTTTATAAGCAAATTTTGTAAAACAATCCGGTAAGATCGATGATTCCTGAAGACATCTATGAAAAGTGACAGATTCGTTTAACTCTCTTCCCATAGACAGACAAGGACATTTTCCTTCTACACGATCAGCACATTGGGTAACGTTGCCGTGGATGTGCAAGATGCCGCCGGATGGTTGAAGTGCCTGGCAAGCTGTAAACCAATAATTCATGGAGGAAGGTAAAATGCCAAGAATAACACGATTGGCAAAAAAGCTTGGGCACATCTGAAAAAAACTTTTATCATAATGGATAATTATGAAACATTTCCCACAAATCATTTCATCGCCCATTTCTTTCATTAAAATAACAAAAAGAAAAGAAAAATAACTTGTTCGTTCGTAGATTAAACATGAAAATTACAATTAAAAAATTATTTAGTTATTAAAAAATTACTAGTAATATAAGCGAATCAATATTCTGGTTTTTATAATACATCAAAAATAAATTAAAAAATTAAAATTCACATATATAAATTAGAACATAATATGCAGCATTCTTAACATTACCAATCGACAGTCACCCAACAAAGTTTTGCAACGATCTGAAACTGAATTAATTTTCAGATTTTCATTCAAATCATAAAATGCATCAGGATTCAATTCAAATGCAAGCACAAAACAAGCTTTAGCGTGTACCAGTAATGGCAACGTAAAGTAACCAATACCTGAAGAATAAAAGAAAACATAATTTAAATAAAAAATAAAAAAAAAACATGAAAGTACCAGCAAAAAAGTCGGCAACAATTTCTCCAGCACAGTTCAACGAAGCCATTCTCATTCTCTCACTAACATTTCCTTTGCTAAACATGCATTTTCTAACATCATAACCATATCTGAAACAAATATAACATAGAACTGCATTTTATAGATATTTATATACAACTAACTTTATGTGATTTTCAATCTGTAAAACACGAGAATGTTCACCCAGTATCAACGTTACTTGAGGAGATCGAAAGTCGTCAGAATGAATTCTGTCCACGCGAGCAACTCTTTTGGCATTCAAACATTTCGCTACAATAATCCAAAATTCTTTGTCTGAAATGAAATATTTTAGACGTAATAAGACTTCAAACTTGCCAAAAGTACAATTAACACTTTACCAAGTGAATCAAATACTTCCGCCTTGAAAGCATTTGCTGGAAAGAGCACCATATCATCCCGCTTTTCCCAATGTTCCGGAATTTCCTTCAACAAATCTGGGTGCCATATGCCTTTTTCGTTACAAAATTCGATTACTGCTTCTTTCAGCAATTCATATGGTGTTAGTTTCATCGTTGCCTTATTCAAACAATATATTTATAAATTTAGTATAAGCAACAAACCTATTTGTGTAAAACACTGAATCTGAAAACCAAAATGAGCAACTTTAAAATGATAAGGATAAACAAATTAAACTAATAAGTTAAACAGTATTAAATAATTATGAAAACAATTTATATTCCATTAAACATTGGAATATAATGCAGAACTGTTTCTGCATTACAGTATGTAAATATTCGCAAGTATTAAAAAAATTCATACGGAAAGCAGCAAAAACCGATAAGGATAAACAAATTAAACTAATAAGTTAAACAGCATTAAATAATTATGAAAACAATTTATATTCCATTAAACATTGGAATATAATGCAAAACTGTTTCTGCATTACAGTATGTAAATATTCGCAAGTATTAAAAAAATTCATACGGAAAGCAGCAAAAATATATTTACTGATAGAACGAGAAATAAAATTTTAAAATATATAACACTTTTTAATAAAAATGTGCTTTCACTAGCCAACAGCAGCAACAACAACAATAATAAACAACATATCAGTGAACGACATTAACAAAGTGGTATCAGGGTGATTTCAAAATTAGAAATTATTGTTTGTGGATAAAGATTGACGCTAAGGACAGCCGCTTTGTTTATTGAAGCTTGAAAAATAAACTCTTATTTGCCAATATCTTTAACCGTACATAGCAACAGACTACTGGCACCAGCTTACTCGCCACAATTTCATGGATGGTAAAATGCTATTGATATCATTGGTACAACCTTGAATGTACCATCGGTACCCTAAGTGGTCTATTACCGATTTTCCAACTGATATATAAATCTGCTCCCACTGTTTGTAAATAAATTTGCTGCCTGTTGAAATTTATCAAGATTTGATTTATCAAGATTTCCGGGGTGTAATGTCAGAATACTGAATAATCTGTTTGAAAAAATCTGGAAACGTTGCAGCAACACTTCCAATTTCC
>NW_003526943.1:10487100-10511947 GCF_000181795.1 Trichinella spiralis
ATCATGAAGCTTTTAGCTGTTAACAGTGTATATGGATTTCTTGAAGAAGTCCGCCATCGATATTCACGTGATCTTTATATTAAATTCAATCATTTGTTCAATTTTTTGCCAGTAGCAGGGCTAATATCTGGTAAAATATTTTGTATGCATGGAGGATTATCCAAAGATCTGGAAACTTTTGATCAAATACGATCAATTGAACGTCCGGTGGAAATTCCGCTTCAAGGGCTCTTGGCGGACCTGTTGTGGTCAGATCCTGACCGAAATATTAATGGCTGGGAAATCAGTTCCCGTAACGTTGGTTATGTATTTGGAGAAGACGTCATTCTAGAATTTTGTGAGAAGATGCGTATAGATCTCATAGTACGGGCGCATCAAGTGGTTGATCCTGGTTATGAATTTTTTGCTGACGCCCATTTAGTTACCATCTTTAGCGCCCCTAATTACTGCAGACAGTTTTCCAATTTAGCTGGTGTACTGCAGGTGGACGGCAATCTTTGTTGTAAAATCTTTCAGTTAAAACCAAAATGATTTCTATTGAAATTATTTTGCTCTCATTTCTATTCATCAGATCACATGTATCATATGCAATTCATCTTTGAATCAATAAATTATTGTTCATTATATTATTGTACTATTTGTCTAATTTATCATTAAAATATTTACAATTTTGTTGCATTTCCGGCATTATCGTTCGTTGCTGTCGCCATTTTCCTTCCAGGCATTTCGCACAACGGAACAACGATTTACTGTTCTAACAGTATGCAAGCATGCACAAGGTATTAGGTATGCAATAGTCAACACATTGACGGGTTCCAATCCAGCCGTAGAAATAGCAACATACAGTATTACAAATGGTTTTTAGGTACGTAAAGAAGGGCGAAAATTTGTACATCACCCTGCTTTTTCTTTACAGCTTGTCGCAGACTGTATTAATTTTAATATAAGATGTAGTTATTGGGAGTATGGGGGCTCGTCTTCTTTCGTCTGAATGTGTCATAAATCATTAACTTTTATGCTTAGAATAATTAGTCATGATCATTCTCTAGCAAAGTGTATACGAGGTTAGCGGTATCGAGCTGCACAGTTTGAACAAGAAAAAACTGCTCTTTAAAATCTTGTTTGGGCTTTTTTTATTACGGATTTCCATTATCTGCCTCATTTCTGCGCTAACCTTGTGTAAGCCCTGTTTGTAATACTTGTATTTTATCGTGCTATATTGTATTATATTTGTATTTTATTTAATTGTATTGCATTATTTAGTTTTTTTCCGTTTTCGTTCTTCCCACTTTATTAGTATTGTTCACTGGTGTTTATTATTTTGCTGTTGGCTGTTCTTTACTGTTGCTGTTGTTCTTGAATGATGAAAAATAAAATCCCTGCTTTTCTTATTATAGCTTGCATTGTTTTGCTGAGTTCAAACTAGTGTTGAAAAGTAATTTTCAAATATTTTCACTGAATATATTGTCACATTTTATATAACTTCATTGCGTTACAATGATATATAGAATAATGATGATGTTGATCACTGAAAAGTATGAACTTCAATAATAATAGATTAAAAAAACATAATGTTATTGAATGGTAAAATTTCGCAAATTTTGATTAAAGCAATTCTCGAATAATGAATATTTTGATTATTAATGTTAAGTCACTACTATCGAAGTTACGTAATCCTAAATGGAAATATTTGAACCAATATAATAAAATTATATTGCAGCTAATCAAAAGTGAAAGGTTTGAATCAATGAGCAATTAGACAAGGAAAAACAAAAACATAAAGGCATGAAGGTCAAATTAAATAGCGCGTTCAAAGACCAATAAGAAAACACGGTGAAAATTTGGCCTGAACTGGACCAAATCTTCCTAAACATTATTATTGGTAGTGTAGGTTTTTATTCAGACGCTGCAGTTGGAATGGGTCATTATTTTGTTAATGCAATCTTATATCTGTATGTGTGTGTGCGTGTATTTGTGTGTATTGCTAGGATAGCAAAACGTTGTTCTCTTGTGTGTAATGACTAGAAAAGGTACAAGAAAAGCAGCGAACGATAACGCGGGAAACACTGCAATAGTAATAGTGAGCTGTCAGCGTTGCGCGAGACGTAGTGAATTTGTAAAAATAAAAGAATACATCAGTCAACTGCGGAGATATTAAAATCAATAAAACTGTGTAACAGCAGTCCATGTTTTATTTCTGACCGACAAATTAAATGTAATGAAAGGAGTAAGCAAATTTTAATTTTTTTATTGTCCACATGTTGAATACAGAATTTTGTTTGCACTTGACTGTCAGATTACGGTAAAAGTTTCTTTGACGTGAAATCTGAACAATGGTAAATGTAGATGGGTTGTACTGATAGTACGTGTGTATTGTTTTCTGTGAATTTATTGCTGTTTGCTTTGTTACTTTTCAATACTGCATTTGTATTAAGCAGTGTTTACTTCGTTTATCGACATTCAAAAATCATAGATTGAGAACGACGACGTAGTTGATTTAATATTTGAACAGAACTAGGTCTATCATAAATACATCACCGCATTGAAAAACTTCAATAATTACAGGTCCTTCGATCATGAAATTTCTGTGAGCGCCCTGTTTGCAATATCATCATGAAGGAATAACAATTTTATTTTTCTTAGCTTTTTATTCAAAAATGATTTAGCATACAGCTTAAAATGAAATTGCTTCAGTTTCAATTTAATTTGAATTTCAGTTCAGGCATGTTTCAGAAAATTTACAGACTGTAGTTCACTTTTCATTTATTGGCATCTTGCTTTTCAATAACGGTTTATATACAGTTATATTGAAAAATGGGTGCTGTATTTGAAAGTGAAGCATAGTTTGTTAAATATGAAAGTGAAAACTATTTTTGTAGTTCAAATGCTATTTAAATTTTTAATATTTTATTTTGCTTATTATAGTGTTTTTAGCATGGTTTTTCATTGTTATTTAAGTCTACCCCTTAAATGCAGATTAAGTATATGAAAATTTAAAATCATCGATAAAATTTTATAGCTAAGTGGTATAAATTATGAAAACAAATTATTAATTTTTATACTTTTAGGAAAGTTACAGTTTAATTGTGGTAACCTGTAAATCATTTACAGAAGTACAAGCAACTGTTTATGAAGTACGTTTTATTTCGTTGCCTATTGCATTCTTTGTGATAAATATTTTCTTCAGAGATATTTTCTGCTTAAAAATTTATGATTATTGGAATGTGAAATTTATTCATGCGTGTATCTTTTTTTTAATAATTTCCTTCTATTTATGTTATATTTTTGTCTTTTATAAAGTTTGTATAAAAAATTTTCTTTATTTAGTTTATCATTGTTCTTTTGTATAGCAGGTGTAGAAAGCATTATTTTATCTATTTATATAAATCTTGTTTTAAATTAATGCTGCGTTTTCACTGTTAGACATTTCAAAATGATATTGTATTTGTTAGCAGTTTGCTTGATAGCTTCGCATCTATGTATACATCCTCGTATCTATATGTAAAGAAATGTTTTAACTGCTGAAACTCTTTAATAATAAGTTTTGAAAATTTTGCATGAAGTCATAACATGATTTAATTGAGGTCAGTTTACTTGCATATCAAATTCATTTGATTGTACGTATCTTATAATCCGATATTTTCTATTTATCGGAACTTTAAGCTTTCTTTTTAGTAGTGTAATTTATATTTTTTCCTTTTTATTTCAGTTGGTGAACTTTGCTATGGCACAAGACAAAACTGTGAAGGCTTCACCAAGTGCGTATGCTGGTGCTTCACTTTCATCAAGTTGCCATTTGCCGTTACGTATGGTAGTGAAGGCAAAATTTGTTGGAGCCATTATTGGTCACGCGGGATCTACTATTCGAGACATAGCAAAAGTGACAAAAACACGTTGTGTGTGAGTATTTGAAAATAAAACTTTTCAAAGTTAAGAAACCATATTCAAATTTTTATGTTAAATTAAATTACGTTATTATGTTATTAAATTTTATGAAAGTTGAATAACGGAAAGTGTTAATTTGTAGGGTTGACTTTTCAAAAGATGTGAAAGAAAATAGATCGGCGAATAATCCGTTTTATCAAAATGCTGAAAGAATAATCAGTATTTTTGGAAATCCTGACAATGCTTCCAATGCTTGCGTGAAGATACTACAACTTGTTGAAAGGGAAAAAGGACGAGATGCAGAAGATACAAACAAGTAGTATATTTATTTTAAGCGTATATTTAATATATGATATGATTTTCAGCTCTCAACTCGAGCTTAAAATTCGTGTTCACAACAATTTGATCGGCCGTTTGATTGGTAAAAATGGTGCTACAATTAAGCAGATAATTCAAGAAACCGGCGCTGATATATACGTATCAAAGTAAGTAAATTTTTTTCATCTTAAAACTTAGATATTTTTGAAGTGAAATTAGGAAAAAAGGAATTACCGTTAACTATTTGAAAATAAATTTTGTTGATTTGAAAATATTGTTATTAATACAATTTTTATAATGAGTAAAGTTGTTTGTAAGCATTTTTATTTGAAAAAAGTAGTAAATTTAATGTATAAGTAGATGTTATTGAATTCTTCTATTAAATAATGATTAATATGCTGTGTGAATTTTAGGAGTTTTATAATTCACGAATTTAATGTTTTTAATATGGAGCGTACTGTGACCATTCGTGGTACATTGGAAGCTTTGCGTAATGGCGAGAAAGTTGTTTCAGCAAAATTGCGGCAGTTTTGGAATGCGGATATGTCTAATAGAGTAAGAAATGTTTAAATTGTGATGTTTCTTTTTAATTGAACAATGGATACTTTCAGCCCGAGACTGTTTGTCCTATGTTAAGTATACCGAGCGTGAACTTGGATTCAATTCCACCGATAATTCACAATCAGAAAACGTTCAATTTGCTAAATTACGTTTACAAAGGATTTGTCGATCAGTTTGTATTGATCGATGCTATCCGTATTCTTCTGCAAAGTTCGGACTTTGAAGATGTTATTGGTTCCAATGAAAGCAATCTTCGCTTTTTGGCATTCGTTACTGGTGCCGCCGTTGAAGCTGTACGTACAAGTGAAAAAGATGCTCAAGCTGCAACCAAAAATTTACCTGTAACGTCTGAAAGAGTTGTAGTTACTACTGGCACTTTTATGCAAAACAGCAAAGTAAGCAGAATTACATTTTAATCCGATTATATATATATATTTATGTTATTTCAGGTTTTATTTCTAATTTACAAACAACTGTGTGACAAAATTCAGCTGCCTTTTCACTTGGGTTTTCTTCATTTGAAAATTTCCATTCCTGCAGGAGTAATTGGTAGAATTATTGGAAAAGGTGGAGAAAATGTAAGCGAATTGAAATATTTTTGATTTTTACAATTCTTATGATTGAATTTTTCCAAATTATGCCAATTAAATTATGATTAATATTAAAATTTACTTCAATTCACGAAGGTGATAATTTTGTCGTTGTTTTTTTTTTGTTTTTAGATTCGCAATTTGCGCAGAGCCAGCGGTGCACAACTGGTATTAACTAAAGCAACTGAGACAACCGATGCCAGTTTATCTGTAAAAGGCAACTTTTATGCTATTCAGGTAGGCGATGTCATTGTTTGCATTGATTTAATATATTTATGTTCATTTGCATTTTTATACCATCTGTTGCAGTTGTGTGTATTAAAATTTGCATATTTTGTACAGCTAATTTTATATTTAGAAAATTATGAAAGACATATACTGTTGGAAGTATGAATATTTGCAGCAGCAAAATTTGGTGAACATCAGCAAAGCACTGATTTTGCAGCGGCAGTCGTTGAATCCACGTTCACTTGGCGCTTTTCAATATTGCCAATAATTGAAGAATTTGTACAACAGCAGTTGATCACTTCACTTGTCGTCTTTATTTTTGGTTTTTGTTTGTGTTTGTGTATTTTATATTTAGGATGCGTTTAAAAATGAAATTGATCAGTTGAAGAGCGTTTATTTGTCAATATTTTTACCTTTTTGAATGTAGTGTTGAATTTAAAAACAACTTTGCCAGCTGACATATTAATGCTTAAACATTTTCTTTGTATAAGCACTGATATGTTATGCACTTACTTGGTAAGCAATTGAAGAAGAGCATGAAGAGTACTTTTTGGGTTTCACAAATATTCGCACTGTTTTTATTAGCTTTCGTTTTATTGCTTTCAATATCAAATATTTATTTTACGAACGCCAATGTTACCGAATTAAACAGATTGTTTTTGCCATTTGGAATCTACATCTTCGATAAATGTGAACTTCTTGAAAATGAATAATTTTTATTACTTGTGAAAAATAATATAAAATGTATTCATGCATTAATATTATATGTACTCGCAATTTATTACTGCTAGAATAAAAGTAAGAATGCATTGTTATCTCCATGTGTTGTTTATACGTATTACAAATTTTTGAAAAAATAAGAAATCTTTGTACTCTGGAGAGTTTACTGTATTTTCGGCTGGTTTTGCTCCAGCATTCTTTCAGCTAGGTGAGCTGTAAATTTTAATTGGTTTTATACTTTTATATTGGTTTCAGCAGATCTTCCCATGATTTATTCGCATGCAAAATTGTGAATGACTATGATATTTAATGCATTATTAGTCAAGAAATATTTAAAAATTCTTGATGCTTTAAAAGTTACATTTCGAATATTCATAAAATTTGTGATGTTTGAAAATATTTGTACTTTACTATTTTCTACATTAAATGTACATTTGCATGTATGAAGACGTTTTCAAAACACATTTTTGATAGTTTTTCCTTCTTGACTGATAGGCTAAATGGATTTATAGGCATAATCGGAAAAACTGTCATTAAAAGCTAATAATGGAAATTATTTTTCTAAAATAACATAATGCACGCTGATTAGAAAAATAATTCAGTTGCGAGTCAAAGAAAGAGCTCTTTCAGAAATGGCCATCAGTCAAAAATGAATAGTCTCCCTTCAGTTGTCCGAAGAGAAACTGTAACGTGAAATCAGATTGCGCTTTATTTCACATTTTCATTATTCTCTTATTATTTTGAAAAAAATTTAGAAAATATTTATCAAAAAAATTATGGATGACTTACTGCTTGCCAGTTATTATTTATTCAATGGATATGCAGTTTCCCAATTTTAGGATACTGTATTTGTTCTTAGTTTTCAAAGATACAGTAGCGAATGTTGATTTTATTGTTAAAAATAAAACTTAATTGAATGGCTGAACGGTGTAAAATCTGCGATCAGTTGAAAGAAAAAGTATATGAGTGTCCGAAATGCAGCATTCATTTTTGCTCAGTTAGCTGTTATCGAAGTGAAAAGCATGTTCAGTGTAGCGAAAAATTTTATCAGGGATGTGTCGAAGAAGAGCTGAAGGCCCAGAAGTTTGAATCTTCTATCAAAAATAGAAATACGATTCTAGCATCATTAAATGAAGAAATAAGCAGGCAGTCAGCTAGAGAAAGCTTGTTTCGTATTTTTCCAGATGCTGACCTTGATGCTGTAGATGAAAGTGAACTTGACAGGGAACTGTTTCAGATGGGAGTAAATGTGAATGATGACATTTTTGAATTGCTGGATGATGAGCAGAAAGAAGAATTTCAAAAAATATGGCGAAAGTATCTAAAGAAAAATTTTGCCAGTTCGGTCGCTACTGAGTCCACAAAGTACTTAAACTTGGCGGAAGAAAGAGATTTTGATCCATCTGTTTTTCGCTGAACTTTCATTTTTACTTAATGCTGTTGGAGTAAATTTTTTTTTCTAATAATCACTCAATCAATCAATCAATCACTTTTGAGGTACATTACCCAAATATTTAACAGAAATTGCTGTTGAATGATTTTAATTAAATACTGGATGAATGACTGGTTTAGTTAAAATTTTCAATGCGTAACCAGCTTATGAAGTTTTTGAAAGTAGGAAATTTATCCTACTTTCTCTCGATTAGAAATTATTCCTGCTGTAAAAGCTTTAGATTTATTAATAGATCTTTTTCGTCGATGCCAAGTGGAAATGGTAATGATAGAATATTTTGTGACAGGATTTATAAATCACTTTTTTAGAAATAATCGCTGAAGTTAATGAACAAATTAAGAATCATTCACATGGCAGACTTTTTGCAATAGTCAAATTCGGTGATGAACAATTCAAAGTAACCGAAGAAGACATTATTATTGTCGAAGGATCATATCCTTTTAAAGTGGGAGATAAAATTCGACTTGAAAAGGTAATTATTAAATGCTTATTTGGGTAGAATAATTATATAAAATGGAAATTATAGATACTGTGCGTTGGTTCCAGTGATTTCACATTGTTCGGAACACCAGTGCTGCCGTAATATAAAGTTCACTTTAGCTGTTTGTTTTTAATCAATGGAATGGATTTTGTCTAGGAAAGAAAAAGTTGCTGTTAATGCTACGGTCATAGAAAAAACATTTTCAAATGTTGACGTGGATTTCTTCTTCGTCAGGAGGAAAGATATACGCCGGTTAAATTGTGAGCAGTGCATTTTATATTGTTTTATAATTTTGAAAGATTATTGTTTTCTGTGATACAACCTATATATTTGTATTTTAGTTTATCGTACGCCGCTGTCGATGTTACGAGTGAACAGTATTGAATTAACTTCCCCAGTTGGGGAATGCACAAGCAATATTGCAAAAAAGCCTAGTGACATTTGATAATGAAGTTAATGTTCAATTTAAAGATAGCAAATAAATTGCAGTTGCATCATTGTTATTTACTTCTGTTGAAAAGATGATTCATCGCAGAATGTAAATTTCGTAGAAGTGGTGTATAATTGATATTTTTCTTAATATTTATAGTTTAAATTGAAAAACAGAAATTTATAAAAGTACTTTTTTTAGTAGTGCTAGTTAATTAAAAGATAAGATATTTTGAATGAATAAATATTACAAAGAAGACGGAAACCTGTTTCAAACGATTTATCATATCAGTGAATAACAAGATGCAGTTTAAAATGTAAAGAATATATTTTAGTTAAACTGTTAGTTTTTACATTATTTGCATTATAAGTGTAACTACACAGAACTTATGTTGTTTAAATCATTCAATTTATGACCCGTCCAGTTAGAAAGATGCCTGTACCGACAAATGGAGCTCTGTCGATACTGATGCTCAAGTTTGATGCACGGTTTACTAAACGTAAGGCACGAACAGTGGACGATGCACACTGAACACAAATGTTCTGTTCTTAGCTTTTTTCTTCTCCTCTGTCCTTCTCGTCCTACTGCTCACTCTCTCCTGCCTTTCAGAGCGTTGCCACCTAAATAAATAAATATATATAAAGCCCAGGAATTAGCGGCCCGGCGGGTGTCTAGCGTAAACCGCAAATAGAACATCTCGGTCGGTCGGGAAGTGCGCACTATCCAGGTCAAGATCTAAGCTTCTGTCAGGCAGCTGCCGACCCTTGGAATTTTCTTCCCTTTGTTCACCACTCGGCAAACCACGCCGACGGACTTTAGTTGCTTCATTACTACCGCCACTCCTCTAGGTCATCTGATAACGCGCCGTTGCGATTGTTTGTGCAATAGGCCTTTGTTCGCCGAACAACCAGCTGATCCTTCACGCAGCAGGGGGCCTCCTCGACCCCGACAGCACTAGTCGGATTGTCGCGATAATGATCTTCAGAGCAAGCTTCAGTGGGTCCACAGTATTCCTGTCCTGACCACGCCTTGCACACGCTGATCCGAGAGTGTGTCACGCCTACGAGGTCGACGCCGTTCTGTCGGGAACAATGTCCATTACTTTGTCATTTGTAATATAATATCTATTAGTTGTACAATAAATAAACAGATGCTAAAATTTAATACATAAATATTAATATAGTTCTTTTCTATATGAATTTACACCTAAAGCATTACAGAATAAGCTCTTAAAATTTTCTTTTGCTACTTTCATGTCGTAAAATAATTAACGTTTTAAATCATTTCTATTGATATTTTTAAAAATATTCATTTAATATAATTATATGCTCTTTAATCGTGCATTTTATAAATTTCAACATTATTTATTTTTTATCTGCGATGCATCATTACAAATTCATCTTGATTTTCTTTACTTAAGAATACAGTAAGTGTTATATCAAAAAAGCACGCTTAGAATTATAAAATAATATAAAATCGTGGGTAATAAAATCTAAAATTAAAAAAAATAAACCATATTTTTTTGTTAAAATTTTTTTAAATATTTATTTACTTATTTTTTATTTTCAACCCCCATGACAATCAGTTAGAATGAACTTGCTTAACAATAAAGTGCTTTCTGATTGGTCAAAAATGTTCTATGAATTTCTTTGATTTTCGAAAATTTTCCATTGGTAACGATAGCGTTTACATTGCTCGAAACGTCATTTTACGTTCAGGTTGCCTTGTGGGTTGTGAGTAATTTTTCTGCTTCGTTGCACGATGTCGAAGAATGCTATTGGAATTGATTTGGGTACTACCTACAGTTGTGTTGGCGTGTTCCAGCATGGTAAAGTTGAAATTATTGCCAACGATCAAGGGAATCGTACCACGCCAAGTTATGTTGCTTTCACCGATACCGAGCGACTGATTGGAGATGCGGCAAAAAATCAAGTTGCGTTGAATCCTCATAATACAGTTTTTGATGCGAAGCGACTCATCGGTCGTCGATTTGATGATGCTGCGGTGCAGTCTGATATGAAACATTGGCCATTCAAAGTTATCAACGATGGATCGAAACCTAAAATTCAAGTCGAATACAAAGGCGAGTCGAAGTCATTTACACCAGAAGAAATCAGTGCTATGGTGTTAGTGAAGATGAAGGAAACTGCCGAGGCTTATTTGGGAAAAACTGTTAAGGATGCCGTAATTACTGTTCCGGCATATTTTAACGATTCTCAGCGTCAGGCGACCAAAGACGCTGGAACGATTTCTGGTTTGAATGTTTTGCGTATCATCAACGAACCAACAGCGGCTGCAATTGCTTATGGACTTGATAGAAAGGGTGGCGGTGAACGAAATGTTCTGATATTTGACCTTGGTGGTGGTACTTTTGATGTGTCTATTTTGACCATCGAAGATGGCATTTTTGAGGTCAAGTCTACCGCTGGTGACACTCATTTGGGTGGTGAGGACTTCGACAATCGCATGGTAAATCATTTCGTGGCTGAGTTTAAGCGCAAGAACAAGAAGGACATGTCATCTAATCCACGCGCATTGCGTCGCTTGCGCACAGCTTGTGAACGAGCGAAGCGCACGTTGAGTAGCTCTACACAGGCGAGGTAAGTTAGTTATTTTTTCATTTCAAGTTGTCCTTTGTTACAAATTTCTTTTGTTTTTAGCATTGAAATTGATAGCCTCTACGAAGGCATTGATTTCTACACCACTATTACAAGAGCTCGCTTCGAAGAGTTGAATGCTGACTTGTTCCGTTCTACTTTGGAACCAGTAGAAAAAGCTCTTCGTGATGCGAAATTAGACAAAGCAGTGATTCATGAAGTTGTTTTGGTGGGTGGATCTACTCGCATTCCTAAAGTTCAGAAGTTGTTGCAAGATTTTTTTAATGGGAAAGAACTTAACAAAAGCATCAATCCAGACGAAGCTGTTGCCTATGGAGCAGGTATGAATTAGCTGCGTTGTTATTGTTGCATTGTTTGATGGTGTGTGTGTATATGTGTACATTAAACATTTTTTTTAACAGCTGTTCAAGCGGCAATTTTGTCCGGCGAAAAGCACGAAGCAGTTCAAGATCTGTTGCTTCTTGATGTGACACCTCTTTCGTTGGGTATTGAAACCGCAGGAGGTGTAATGACAGCGCTAATTAAGCGCAACACTACCATCCCTACAAAAGTATCGCAAGTGTTCACTACTTACTCGGACAATCAGCCTGGGGTATTGATTCAAGTGTACGAAGGAGAGCGTGCAATGACTAAAGACAATGTAAGCTTCACTGTTTTTTTTTTATTTCATTTAAAGTTAATTGTCTTGTGCTTTTCTTCTTTGTAGAATTTGCTTGGAAAGTTCGAGTTGACTGGAATCCCACCTGCTCCACGTGGTGTTCCACAAATTGAAGTTACGTTTGACATCGATGCCAACGGCATTTTGAACGTTTCTGCCGTTGACAAAAGTACCGGCCGTCAAAACAAAATCACCATTACTAATGACAAAGGTCGGCTTAGCAAAGAGGACATCGATCGTATGGTGCGAGAAGCCGACCAATATAAACAGGAAGATGAAAAGCAGAGAGACCGTATTCAAGCGAAAAATGGTCTGGAAAGTTATGCTTTTAATGTTAAATCAACAATTGAAGATGAAAAATTGAAAGTAAGAGAACTATATAATAATATTATGTTTGGGTTTGCGAAATAACAGTTTCCATTCCAGGATAAAATTCCTGAATCAGATCGTAAGGCGGTGTTGAATAAATGTGAAGAAGTTTTGCGCTGGCTGGAAACAAATCAGTTGGCCGAAAAAGATGAATTCGAGCACAAGCAGAAAGACCTGGAATCGCTGTGCAATCCAATTATGGCAAAGTTGTATCAAGTAAGTTCATCATTGACAGAATGATGTTTTGCATTGCATAATCTGAACTTTTTCATTTTTAAGGGAGATGGCGGTGGTGGAATGCCAGGTGGTATGCCGAATTTTGCAGGTTCTGCAGGTGCACCTCCAGGTGGCGCGTCTCGTGGTGGTGGTCCTACTATTGAAGAAGTTGATTAAAAAAGCATATGATGATGATTATTACCTAGTCAACGCGTATTATATATGCTGCAATATTCTGGGCGTAGTTCTAATAAATTATATAAAATGAACTGAATGCATTGGCACGTTGAACTGAATAATGCAAAGTTTTATTTAATTGGAACAATCATGAACTACAGTATAAAGCGCATTTAATAATAAATTGCTAAATGTCAATTGTCTTGAAACTGCAAAACCAATTTTTGAAAATGTTTAAATTCGTCAGCATTTACAAACAATGAATTGCATTGTGCGATATTGGCAGAAAGCATGCTAAGTAAATAAAAAATGCTTTTTTATGGCTACTATATTTATCCTTAATTTTTGAAAACATGTCATGTTCATTAACGAAGAAGACTTACTGTTATTTATATTGAAGATTATTAGTTAAGAATTTGTCTGTTCAACCTTGTAAATCTCTTTTGTAAGTAGACTGTAAGTTTCTATTTATAAGTTATCCAACCAATGAGTGTCGTAGAATTCAATTTATTTCAATATTATTCAGTTGAATTAAAGAACGGGGAATGAGGGAGTAGCTAATGAGCGGTTCGAGCGTCTGCAAGGATAACTTTCTTGCTTGTGTTCCCTCCTCACTCTTATTTATACATGTTGGTTGGCCTAATTCCGCGTCTGGTGCCTCAAATTATGGAGGAAAGATCCAATAAACGGGTTGGTTGTGCAACCGTTTAATCTGTGCAGCTCCGGTGATCGGAGCAACTGACCACCAAAATTGTGACAGGTATACAGCATGGACGCTGCCCCTTTGACCGTTTAATTGCTATTCCATTGTTCACTATCAAGAAAAACAAGGGAGGCAGCCTGCGTTGCGTGCAAGAAACAATATTTTGGTCATGGGGAGTTTAAGCATCGATGAGCAGGTATAGAGAAAAGATTTCTCAACATTATCTTTAGAATTTGTTAAAGTTATGGAATGTAAAAATGTAGCATTCTTTACTAGGAAAATTATTTTTAAACAAGCACAGCTCTTAAAAAATTGAAATGAAAAAATTTATACTTGAATTTTTTTATTCAGTATTTAGTATCGAAACATGATTAAAATTTTGGTAAATAATAATACACATTTTAATGAATAAGAAATGAGAAAGGCTTTTGAGATACAGTAATTTAATCTCCTAAAATCGATGTTTAAACTTGACTTTCTGGTTACTAGAGTTAGTACTACTGTATCAAATGCATTCTATGACGTTGAAGTAGTGAGTTGTGTGAATGACAAGGAAGAATGCATTAATTTTATTTTGAAATAATTTTTTCTCAAAGAAATATTTTCACTGATATGATTTTTTTGAAAATATTAATGATGAAATAAATGTGACTTTGAGGGGTGATGTTTTAATGATTTTACTTTTCTTTTAGTCATCATGCAACTTCTGCGTAGCGTTCGATTGTTTCAGTTTGGACTTCGGCGGAATTTTCACCACGTGTGTAAAGCATTTTTTTTAATTTCATGCATAATTTTCTGAAACATTGTTGAAATTTAGGGCGGCATGAAAGTCGCAGTGCTGGGTGCCAGCGGGGGTATTGGCCAGCCAATGTCTTTGCTGTTGAAAATGTGCCCGCAGATTAATCATCTTGCTTTGTACGATTTGGTGAAGACTATTGGTGTCGGAGCCGATTTGTCGCATTTGTCCACTAATACGAAAATTTCCGCTCACAATGGCAAAGAGCAGTTGAAAGATGCCCTCGACGGTTGCGACGTTGTTTTAATTCCTGCGGGCGTTCCAAGAAAGCCAGGTAAAATTAGCATATTGCTGGGTACTAGATCAATTAGCATATTGCTGTTTTGTTGAGCTTAACATTAAAATTGCAGTTTTTTTATTTTCATTATTCTGTGTTATTCTGTACGTTTTTGTTTGTTGTTCCATGTTGGTATGTGCATTTATTTTGTGCAGGAATGACTCGAGACGATCTTTTCAACACCAATGCCTCTATAGTGAAAGAATTGACAGAAGCTGTAGCCAAATATTCTCCGAAAGCTATGCTTTGTATTATTTCGAACCCAGTAATTTTGTTTTCCTTTATTATTTCTTTTTTGGTCAATGATTTTTCATAGTTTTGAGTAATGTGAAGTGATTTCATTTTAATAGGTAAATTCGACTGTTCCAATTGCTGCTGAAGTGTTGAAAAAGTATGGCGTTTACGATTACAGGCGATTGTTTGGTGTCACAACGTTGGATATTATTCGATCTAACACTTTCATCGCCGAGGCGAAGGTTTGTCAGAAGAATTTACGAATTGTCACAAGAGTACTAATGAAACAATTTTTTAGAGTCTGGACGTGAAGTCGGTCAATTGTCCAGTAATAGGCGGTCATTCTGGTGTGACCATAATCCCTGTATTGTCTCAGTGCAAGCCGAGCGTGATTTTTGATGAAGAAGAAGCGAAGCAGTTGACAGTAAGAATTCAAGAAGCCGGCACGGAAGTGGTCAAAGCGAAAGAGGGAACTGTAATAAAAAAAATATGAATGAAATTGCGAAATTAAAAAGGGGCTGTTTCTGTGCAGGGTTCGGCTACGTTGTCGATGGCTTACGCTGGGATGCTGTTCACGCATTCGGTAAGTGTTGAAGCTGTTCGTTCAGACGCATTTGTAAAATATGAGGCACTTTTGAAATTCAGCTTCTGGACGCGATGTGCGGCAAAAGTGGAATAATTGAATGCACATTTGTGCAATCAGATATCATACCGGGCATTCCTTACTTTTCTACGCCTGTTTTGCTTGGAGTAAATTATTATGATTTGTTTTTCATCACCGACTAACTTCTTGTTAATTTGGAAAATTAATTAATAAATTTTTAATTTTTAGAGAAATGGTGTGGAAAGGAATTTGGGTTTGCCTGCGATGAACAACTTTGAAAAAAAATTGTTGGATACGGCATTGCCTGAATTGAAAAAGAATATTGAAAAAGGCATAAAATTTATAAATTGACGGCACAAGTGTTGAAAATTTATAAAATGTGAAAGACTGGAAATAAAAGTTTGCTTGAAGAAATATATTTTGTTTTTAATATTTTTAAACTGCTCAATGGGGCATGTATTATTTGTTTGACTACTTTTTCATTCGGCATAAAGTTAAATTAATTAATAAAAGGAATAGAAATCTTTTCAGAGAATGACTTCAAGAAGTGGAATTAGCAGTTTCAAGCGAGTTCAGGTATTTTTTATCAGAATATTCAATTGAAATATTTGTGAATAAATATTTAAAATAATTCAACTAACATTACATGCAAAGTAAATGAATTTTCAGATGGGAAAAATTTTGTATATTTTTATAAATAAAATTATCTATTGAAAAATAATGAACATAGTTAAAGAAAATTGTTTTGTTTGTTTTTGCTTTCTATTTCTAACTCCAGCAATGGTTGACGTTTGCTCGTCAATGGCATATTATCAATGCAGAATGGCAGGATCCGATATTATTGGCTGGAAAAGTTGCACATTACCTTCGAGGAATGAACAAGCCAATTTTTCATCATGCAAGTAAATAATAATAATAATAATAATAATAATAATGACAGTTTAAAATTGATCATCAATGATTATTTATTGAAAAGGTGACTGTGGTGATCATGTTATTGTATACAATTGTCGCCACATTGCTATGTGGGCTTTTGACTGGAAGCGATTAGATTATTATTTTGATAACAGGTAAATTTCTTCTGAACAGTACTTCTTAGAGTGATATATAACGTAATATGTAAATTTAAATGTTAATATTAGTGAATGTCTGTTCGCTATTCAGATATTTGCGTGGACAATCGAACATTCCAGCTTATGAAATTCACCAAGTAGATCCTTGTAGAGTGAGTGGAAAGTTTTTAATATAATATAATATAATATATATTTATTGTTTTTATTTGTTTCATAGATCGTCTTCATGGAAGTTTATCGAGCACTTGGTGGTCCCCATGATTTAGGAACAAAACGACGAAATATTGAACGTCTTCATGTCTTTGCTGACAAAGTAAAAGCTGAAAATTTAAAAAGCAAAATTTCACTCGTATCCGTAAACCGATAAATCACTTATTTGCAGGATGTTCCTAGTCATCTGCTGAAAAATGTATGCAATCATCTGGAACAAGTGATGCGTGTGCCCAAACGCTACGATGATTACACTGAAGAAGAGCGTCGGAATTTTCCAAAAATTGTTCAATTGTAATTGAATATTTTTTTTCTTTTTTAGGGTATTATTTAAACAAAAGTTTTAAATTTATGATTCGTCTTTTATTTATGTTATTTATATTATTTTTATTTTATGCCAATAATAGTAATAATAACACTGAGTGAACAACTTTAATCATTTAACTTTTTAGACCAGATGATTATTGTGTTGATGATGAAGCAAATGAATTGGAAACAGAAAGCTTTGATTCAAGTGAAAAATGATTTTCTTTGCAAAAATAAAATATACATTACTTTTGTTCTTTTTATTAATAAATTTATTTATACAGAACAAACATCTGATTAGTTGCTGAAAATTACACAATTTAAAATTCATTTATTCATTATTTTAAAGATAATTTTTATTATATTTAATAAATGGCATTTATTAATTTTGCATGAATTTTCCAACAAAATTTATTTATTTAAAAATTAATTAGGTAAAATATTTTTCTATAGATTATGTCCAAGTAGGTGAAGTAAGATTTAAAATTTCAATTGAGAGATTACCACCTACATAACACATCAGAATGCAAACAATATATTTTAAAGATGATACTCAACTCGAAATCAGCTTCATGCAGTGTGCTGACGCTTTATAGCACTGACGTGGAATGTTTGTTTTATTTAATGGATGGAAAACTATAAGCAACGCAACTGAATGTTTTTTTTGGATAAACATTTACGTAGAATATATGCACTTATTTCTTTTCATTTAAATGCTATTCAAAATATTCAAAAAGGCGAGAATATATTTCAATATTTGTGCCTATTGAATTTATTATGAAAAGTAATGTACAATTTTTGAGAAGTAACGTTTTCATAATATTTAAATGTACTTTATTGATTTTGCACTAATTATTTACTGATTTTTTCACTTCAAAATTTGCAAGCCATTTCAAAGATGATCGAAACTTTTATGCGAGAATTTTAAAATTTCATAGGAAAATTAATTTTTGCATACAACAGCAGCAAGTGCTGTTTCTCATATTGTCCATCTTTTTGACTTTTTCATTTATTAAATAACTGAATCTATAATATGTATATTTTAAGTTTACAATCAAAAAAATTAATCATAAGTTACGCATCTTTACGCAACCAGCCGTTGCATTAACGTATAAAAAAATTTACGTTGCTGAAATTGTTCATCTATATGTATGGATGGATGAATGCAGATGTATATTTTAAAGACGCAAGCTATTTGCCGCTTAATATTATTTATCATGCATAGAATAATACAGTACTTTTTATTCGAATTTTTCAAAAACATTTTTTAATTTTTATTTTTTTCTGAAAATGCATTATTTATATTCATATCTTTCATTTCTTTATTAATTAGTGTATAATATACACTTATATGTCAAACATTCATAATAGAATATTAAATAAGTAATTGTAAAAAATGTTGACAGAATGCTTTCATGCTGAAGGCATATTGTCTATATAGATTTCTGTATTATTTGAGAGCATGATTTATTGGATTAATTTGAAATATTGACGCTGTCATTGATTGGCATTCGATTGTTACAAACGTTGCTAGCTGCAAACAAGCGGTTCTTTGATGCACTCCAACATAATCAGACATAATTTCAGCTCTACTGAAAACAGGTGAAAATTTTTTAGTCAATATATGAAATTCTTAAAAGCAGGGCATATTGAAATAGTGTTGAAAAAAAATCTATTTCTGAGTAGTAAAAACAATCGATAAATATGTAAAAATGCATGTTTTTGATTCAGTTGATAGTCGTCGAATCATGCGCTTGTCACTTTGTAAAATTTGTTTCATCCTTTTGGTTTGAATTCACAGTTTTAATCTTTGAAAGTGATGTGATTTACTCACACGCATGCTAATGTGAAATAATTTGTCAAAAATACACAACTAGGCAGTTTAATAGTTTTTCATTATATGACAGTTTACCATTATTTTGCATTATAAAATGCCATTTTAAAAGCATTCAGAAAATTTGTAAATGAAAATAAAATGATCATATTGTTTGTGATTATATTTTCTTATTTTCATTAAAAACTTTTCCCAAACATGTGTGAACCTACAGGCCAAATTGAGCAATCTACAGTACGACACGAAAACATTCGCAGGTGAGAATACAAGCAGCGAAGCGTACTGCATTGTTTGCTCAGATCATGAGCTGTGATCTGCTTAATTGAGTGTTCTGTAGCACTGAGCATAAGCATATTCTGTGAAAATTGCAGCAACATTTCCGTTTCCGTCTTCGATAAAACATGCAGACCAAAGAACAGCTTTCTGGTTATGGATATCAACAGTCAGAACCAACTGCGACCGATTATTCTAAAATTGATGGCGCTGAAAAACCATTCAGTCGTGGAAAAATGCAAAGATCTGGAACGCTGCTGGAACGATCAGCTAGTTTATTGGGAGCCATTTCCAAAGGAGAGCTGTTCATGTCGAAATTATTCTACTTTTTCTTTTACGCCGCTTTTGGCTCCTTATTTCCTCTCATATCAATATATTTTAAACAGCTAGGCATGAATGCTACTCAAGCCGGACTGCTCGTTGGCATTAGACCATTTGTAGAATTTGCCAGCGCCCCTTTTTGGGGAGGTCTAGCAGATCGTTTTCGCAAAGGGAAAGCGATTTTACTGTTTTCCCTGATCTGCTGGATTGTATTTACCTTGTCTCTAGATTTCATACAACCAAATTCACCGTTTTGCTTGATCGGCAACTCTAGTCATCAGTTTCTAGTGCCAGCGCTGGATTCAGATGGAAATAAGAAAAGTTCCCCCATGGGAAAGAAACTGATGGATTTGAACGAATTTCAATCAGAAACTGCTGCTGAATCAGAGTTCGCCTTTTTCTACTTACCTGAGATGTACAAAGAAGCACGCACACCAGGCATCTCACCCGACATATTAGACAAAGGCGCCATCGTTAACTATGATCCAGAAAAGTTGGGCCATCTGGTATCCCCGCCTCATAGTAAGAAAGTCTACAGAAAGTCAGCCGTGGAGGAAGTTTTCTTGCTGCTGCTGATTACGATCATAATTGGCGAATTTTTCAGCGCACCGGCTATAACTTTAGCCGATGCTTGCACGCTGAATTTATTAGGTAATTTCCATTGGATTGAAAATTTGTGTTTTTGTTTAAAATTCATCTTACAGGCGATCATCCTGAACTGTACGGACGTCAACGGATGTTTGGAAGTCTTGGGTGGGGTTTGGCTATGTTCATAATTGGCATAGCGCTGGACTACAGTCTCGTTTTTCCGAGTCATCCATGCGGTTTGAACATCCAAGAGAAGAATTATACACTGTGTTTTGCTGCTTTTTCGGTGTTGATGAGTTGTGCATTTTTGGTCGCTACACAGCTTAAATTTTCTGATTTTGGTGAAGATTCAAAAAAGGTTGCCCAGCGCATCATGGACAGTCAAATTGGGAATGTTGATCCTCTGGTGGCTGAACAGGCACGCACTGAAGCACCCGAAGCACAGGAGGTGAGCCCAGGGCACAAATGGCTCAACGTGATGAAAACATTCGCCACGCCTCACTATTCCGCCTTTCTTTTCGTCACTTGGTGGATGGGCTTTGGCGTTGGTTTAGTGTTTTGTTTTCTTTTCTGGCATTTGCAAGATATTGGAGGCTCACCATCGCTATATGGACTTGCGTCAGTCATAAATCATGTTTCTGAAATTGGAGCCTACTTTTTCAGCTTTCGGCTGATCAATCGAATTGGTCACACAAAAGTACTTTACGTCGGTTTGATTGCCAACGTGGCACGTTTCCTTTACATCAGCTGGCTTAGGGATCCATGGTGGGTTCTTCCTTTTGAATTTATCCAAGGTAGGCAAATACACGAGAAATTATAAATAATTTTAATTTGGATTCCTGTTCATCAGCAATAGTAATGACTTTTCAATATAAATATACGCCTAATGTATGATTATAATTGAATCTTGTGTATCTGTCAAGATATGTAAAAAATATTTAACGAGTTGTCGTAATATTGTTTTTTCCTCGTATTGTCAACAATTCCCATTAGCAATAGCGTATGATTGACTTCTAATGGTTAAGCAAACGAAGCTCGCGCAATATTAAGCTGGCAAATTGTATGCATCCAGTTATAGTCATTGATCTTGTTTTCCCAGCTTCAGTTGGAATCAAATCGATTGCTATTATTGATCAATAGGCAATTTTGATCATTTTCGAAAAGAGCAGCTTTTTTATTTTGTTATTTCAGAAAAAAATACCAGTCAATCAGCATATGGGCAGGCGACAGTATTCATTATTATCATAATTTTAATTATCATTGCTGTTCCTGTTATGTTAAGTGAAAAAAATTGTTTTAATCATCATTCAGCTGGTCAATTCCAAAAAAAAGAGTAGAGACAATACAGTTAGGAATTTTGAAGAATAGCTTGAGCAGTTTTTCAATGAGATGTTGATGAGTTGCCGAAAGGTAGGGGTGAAAGTTGTTGATCAGTATCGATCTGACTGTATTGATTAGACTCGCTTGCCGAGTGGAACTGAAATTTCCGACACTTGAAGAGGCTGAAAACAAAAATCACCAATGCTAATAATGGACAGAAATATTCGATCAGCGTTTTGTGGAAAAGTCAAAAAAGTGAAAAGCATCCGCTTGTGATGCCGCTTGCTAGTCAGATACCATTCCATCGTATGCATAAGAATCGAACTTGGGCTGCTTGCGTTGTTTGCTTAGACGAGGAGATGCGGATTGTCATGTAATGGGTGGAATCGATTGACCAAGTTGTGCTGTTGTGTGGAAAATTGAAATTAACACTGGAATTTTCGACCGTTGACAGCGTTGACATGAAATCAGTTAGTTTCATTGTTAATCGAAAGTATTCTATTTATTCAAACTCATTGTGCGATTTAATTATTTTAATGGAAATTTTCCTAGTTGAAAGCTTCTTAGCAGAAATTCTTTTTTTTGATACAGTGGGAAAGAATCAAATTGGCACTTTTTCTTCAGCTCCAGACAAATTCATTCACACATTCTGCATATTTGATTATTTGATTATGTGTCCAGCAGAAATTTTTCACCAAACTTCAGCGTTTAGTTGAGTTACTATAGTAATTTTTCGTGAATGTTTTCATACATTTAAATCTTTCCATATACTTATAAATTGAGCCGTTATCGTTTCTACTTTTCATACGGTAAATAATTTCTATTTAAAAAATGAAATATCTAGTGGAGATGAGAAAAGTTTCATTTAATTAAACTTATCTATTGTAAATGTCATTTCAAAAAGAGAAACACTAAAAATGATTTCAAATAAATTTCTTTCATATTTTATAATAATGAAAATTTAAAGTAAAATTTCATTTAGAATGTGATAAAAAATTAATTTATAAGACTTTTTAAATAAATTCCTACTTGAATTTTTCTCATCTCTTAGTTATGATTAAATAAATTTAAAAAGCAAGCATCAATTGTATTTATCAGACTGTGTCTTTCATCAAAGTATTTCTAATTGATCACTTGCAAGGAGAAAATAATTAGTTATGAAGTTTTAAAATTGATTTCATCTTTCATATTATTTGCATGTGAATAGGCTGTTTTGATTTAGGCAGAATTTATTGCAATCAAATAAGCCAATAATAATTATCTTTTTCATATTTATTTTCTGATTTACTTGGAAAATTGTGATTGTTCATCAAGAATGCTGTTTGATATTGACGACGTACAAAGTTGAAGATGTTTAAAAAAATATTTTTCACAGAAAAATGTATTTTGATTTAATTTCAAATATGAAGGTGCGTGTGATTTGTTCACGCAAGAATTGAAAGCGTTTAATATTAATTAAAAATTGTCGATAAAGTGCAATTAGCGTTTGTGATTTGTTCATTTTCCATTATCGACCTGTTTTCTTGTTTTTTTAATGTGTTAATATTTTTACAAATAATAAATTTCACATTTCCATATTTTAAGGATTAACACATGCCGCAGTTTGGGCTGCAGCAACGTCGTACATTTCCCTGGCAACACCACCTCAGTTTAAATCGTCTGCACAAGGTTTGCTGCAAGGTTTACATCATGGACTTGGCAGAGGTTGCGGCGCATTGTTCGGAGGTCTAATAATAACATATACTGGTATTGAGAAAAAGAAAATCATTTTTATATTGTATCTTTGATTAAATATTTAATTTCAGGAACCCAGCTTATGTTTCGAGCTTATGGTTTCTCTTGCCTTGTAATATTAGGAATATTCTATGCAGTCAATCGCTTCATGAGTGGAGACGGAATTAAATATCACAGCGAAGCCTTTCTAGATGAGCAACATACTTTAGGTTTGGATTCCTTTTAAGCATAACTGCACGGTACGAAATAGAATGTAATTGTTTTATTTTTAGCACCCCATGGTATACCAATGCATGTGCCATTTTCGCCAAAATCAGAAAAATTATTGGATTCCGGTGCAGCGGGATTTTATGGGACCGTTGATCCAACCCAAGAAGCATACGATCGTTATGTTAAAGAGCCATATGATAAGCCGGTGAATTTTGAACAATTGCCAAGTCATTTAGGTAATTTCAATCTGTTGATTTTCAGTTGACCTTATATTAATTTACTGTATGATTTAGGTGCGAAGTAAAATTATTCCCGGTTGAATTGCTTATAGCACTGCCAATATTATACAACTGCTTTGAAATGCAATTTGGTAACATCATTAGCTATCATATACAAGACGATTACTAACTCGTTGTTGTTGTTGATGTTGCTGCTGTTTTTGAATGTTGAAGTTTGTAGTGATATTTGAATGTTTTAAAATTTCATTGACGTGTACACCATATTGATAATTTCAAAAAAATCAGTGCTATTTATAGATCACTGTTCAACAGTCATAGAATATTTCTGTTCAACTTCTACAAAGTATTTATTTATATGATGACTTCACTTTTTTATTTTTGTGCTTTGATAGTAGAGCACATTGTATCACATTTGCAGCATTAAGAATTTACGTTTTAAATTATAAAAAGTTAATATTACATTACAATATTATAATAAGTGCAACAAATTATGATTTGTTTTTCTGAATCATCATTTAAAACTAATATGAAGAAGTGAACTTAATGTAAAATAAAGCATCCAGATTTTATCATTTGCAATGAATAATTATTTACAATAAATGGTATTTATATAATTGTATATTTATTTAAAGTATATGTGGTAAAGTTGTCGAAATTGTTCTAAAAAATACCTAATTATTTCAATTATAAAAAACGGTACATAATAAGCAATAAAAATATTTATTCAAATTTTAGAATTTTTTTATTACAAAAATGATTTAAATTAAAAGAACTGAAATTGAAATAAACATAATTAAATACAAATGAAGGCTTAATACAAATAAATCTTATTAGAAATTTCGAAAAATAGATAGATTTTGACGCGTTGAAATACTGAATCTAAATTCGTATAGAAAGAAAATTATTTTCAACCCGCAATGATCACAAATGTTAAAATATTTCAGGGTAAAAGTGGTTTTTCAAAAACCAAAAAATCCAGCAATTTTTCTAATAAATATAAATTCCCACTGTGATCACTTATTCATCATTTGATATAAACCTGAAAATTAAGAAAATTTTAAATAAAACAACAATCCAACATCGAATTTGCATTTGCTCACAGAATTGTGTTGGTTTTTTTCTTCATCTTTTCTTAATAAAGGGACATTCAATAAAGATGTGGAAGTTTTCCTCTGATTACTGTTAAAAATATTCGGCGATTGTTCAGTGATTTGCATCACTGCTGACTTTGACTTTGTCAATGATGCGCACATTTTTGAAATGAGAGGTCGACAGTTTGGTGACTACAAGAATTATTTTCAATAATTTTCCCTTTCATAAAAAAATATACTTTAAAGTTGTGCAAAATTTAAAATTTAAAAGTTCATTTTTCCTGATGATACCTTTTGCCTCAAACTTGACGTTCTGACAATTTCGAGACA
>NW_003526943.1:10512075-10515115 GCF_000181795.1 Trichinella spiralis
CTGACCATGAATATCCCCGCATATTGATACGGGAGCGTCAAATTCTAATAGCGTGCCTTCATCTTGAAACGCCAGTTGCGCTTTTTCCAAAATTAACGAGATTTCTTCTTCACTTAGTTGAATATTACAAAGCATCTTTTTCATCAAATAGCAAAACTGTCGCCATTCTTTTTCGCTAAGAGAAAAATGCGTCATTTTCAGATACCAGAACCACAAGTACACTAACAACAATCTGCGTAACTGAACAGCAGTTTGAAAACAAATCATACATATATATATTGGACTGAATGGTATTTTAAAGTAATTTAAACTTTTTTCATTCAGCTTTAATCCACTTTAAACTTTTACGTTTAAGATAGAATCATTTATAGTTTATCATTTTTAATAATTTATTTTTTGCAATAATTTATTTTGAAGATTTTGTTTTTAAGCATTTAATTTATTATTACATATTCAAAGAATGCTGTTTTCAAAATTTATCCAAATGATCTTATATAATCATATTTAGATATAAATAATGCTTGTTGTTTTGCTGATTTATGTAGATGGAAATTTGAAATGTGACACAAATATGTTCATTCAAACAGATATTCATCTGAGTGGAAAGGCGAGACACTGGAGCCAAATAGTCGTCTCGGTTTGACAAGACATGGTATTTCCATGTCGGAGCAAAATTTGTTGGAAGACTTCACCACCGCACTGATGTGCTCGACAAAGCGACAAAATTTTTGCCGGGAACCTAAAACATGAGTATGAAAAATTGCAATATGAAATTTCATTTACAAAAACCGAACACTTCAATACCTCCAATCAAGGTGAATTTTGTTATAAACTGGCTTTCTCCATTATCTAAATTATCTAGTTTCCTTGTTTTTATAACGCTTACCTGAATAACGACTTAAATTTTATATAAACAAATAAATATGTTTTTAAAATAATGAAAGAAAAAATAATTTAAAAACAGTATGCATATATTTATACTGTTCTTCAAAGAAGGTTTGTCTTGCCACAATTTCTCAAATGAAATGAAAACAACGATGGCCCAGTAACAACGTGATTTATGTAAACATTTCACTTTTGAACAAGTTCGATCTTAATTTCAAATTATGTAAATTTTACCGTAAGAAAGGTCTGAGAGGCCTATCATTCACAATGCAGCGGATTGGTAGAAAAATGCAATAACACCCTTCTGAACATGTTATCTACCATGTGTTGCGATAATCTTGAAACCCTGGACAATTTGCTTCCATGGAAAAGGGCATGAGGCAACAGGAGTGAGGCTGGCGTTAGCGTTATTGGGAAGGATACCGAGGCTCCCTTTAGATGCGAAGTTAGGTGTGCTGCCTAGGAGTGAAGAGCCTGTGAATAGGTTCGTGCTAAACATCAGGCGGGCGGCTGATTGAGAGCAGGAAGATATCCATTACCAGGCGCCTTTGCTTCTCCTTTTGATGTCTCTTCTACATAGGGTTTTAGGCGACCAAGGTGAACGATCGTTCGGTAGAGCTTGTCTTTGCAGCCCTGCAAGCGATAGGTGCAAGCGCCCAGTTTCAAGACCATGGAGAATGGCATCAACCAGTGAGAATCAAGTTTGCGTTTGGAATGAGAAGAGGAGTTATTATCAGCATTTTGTACTAATGAAAAATAAATTTTTTAATGTACATTTTTTGTTTAAAAACAACATTCCTCAAAAAATTACGTATAAAGATGTAACAGTGAAAATGTTTGTTTGATTTTTATTTTGCTGCATTGAGGTCATTTTGAGCAAAGTGAATTATTTCATTGCAGCTGAATGTGTATTCAAGCAGTTTCTAAATGTTAAGTCCACTTTTCTACTCATCTGCTATGTAAAGAAATTTCTCTGTAGGTACAATGAGAATCTTTTTACAAATCAAATGCGCATCCATAATAAATTTTTTGCCATGTTATACTAAAAAATATTCATAAAAGCACAACAACATTTTATCTAAAATAATAACAACACAAATGCATTTGCTGTTATTTCTGTTTACTTTGTGTAAAAATTTTAAAACTTCATGTCATTTAAGGAAATTCTACACTTTGATTTTTTTAAGTTTATTTGATTTTTAGCAATAGATAGCGCATTTCACCAGACTGAACACCAATAAATTTGCCTCTTATATACACAAAACAAAACTATTACACAAAACGTTCAATTAGTTAATATTATTAAAAATTCAATTTAATTGCAAACATATAATAAATTACAAAGTCACATTATAATGAAAAAAACTGAAAGTGTATTTGTAATCAATGCCAGATGCAAATTCATTTCATGAAATATTTCTTTTTCATTTTAAATTTCAAGCGAAGGTTTCTAATTTAAAAACTTCTTAAATAAATATCTAAAAACAAAAAATGACTGGTATCGTTTTCAAAATAAATTATTAAAAATGATAATCTATAAACGATTCTATCTTAAACGTAAAAGTTTAAAGTGGATTAAAGCTGAATGAAAAAAGTTTAAATTACTTTAAAATACCATTCAATCCAATATATATATGTATGATTTGTTTTCAAACTGCTGTTCAGTTACGCAGATTGTTGTTAGTGTACTTGTGGTTCTGGTATCTGAAAATGACGCATTTTTCTCTTAGCGAAAAAGAATGGCGACAGTTTTGCTATTTGATGAAAAAGATGCTTTGTAATATTCAACTAAGTGAAGAAGAAATCTCGTTAATTTTGGAAAAAGCGCAACTGGCGTTTCAAGATGAAGGCACGCTATTAGAATTTGACGCTCCCGTATCAATATGCGGGGATATTCATGGTCAGTATAATGACCTGCTAAGATTATTCGGTGCTCTAGGATGGCCTCCTGAGAAGCGATATTTGTTTTTGGGTGATTATGTTGACCGAGGCGACAACAGTATTGAGGTGATTTCGATGCTATTACTGTTAAAAATACTGAATCCCCATGCCGTTTACCTGCTTCGTGGCAATCATGAAACTTTAGCTGTTAACAGTGTATATGGATTTCTTGAAGAAGTCCGCCATCGATATTCACGTGATCTTTATATTTAAA
>NW_003526943.1:10515312-10666994 GCF_000181795.1 Trichinella spiralis
GGGAGCGGTCGATCCATCCCAGCCAAGGATTCGATACCCTATACATGCGCTAGTCCTGCCCAAGATCTGTGGAAAGATTCGACAAGCGCCGGTGAAGCTGAGTGAGTGGCCCCACTTGTCCAATCTTCCGGTTGCCGACCAGTGTGAAGAACGGACATTCACTATCGACGTCCTCATTGGTTTAGATCACTACTTTAATTTGGTTGGCGGTGACGTTCGCCGGGGCCCGGCGGGTGGACCTGTAGCAATCCACTCTCAGCTAGGCTGGATTCTCTGCGGACAGACCAACAGACGGCCAACCACTGCCGTGACTACCCTCCTGACTCACGTGGAAGAATCAGCCGACCAGATCTTGCGGCGATTTTGGGAACTAGAAGCCATTGGCATTGCCACCGACAACCAAACAGCTCCACCAGACCAGGAGGCGCTCCAAAGGTTCGAGGAGGGGCTTTCTTTTGATGGCGAACGATATGAGGTCCATCTTCCATGGCTTCCAAGTCGGCCCTCGCTGCCAAATAATTTTCCACAAGCAAGACGTCGCTTGCTTGCCGTCGAGCGCAGACTGGCGCGCTGCGAAGAGGAAAGGCTGGAGTATGCAGCGACGATGCGTCAATACGTGGAGAACGGCTGGGCAGAAAGGGCTCCAGAGATCGGTCCAGAAGGTCGAACTTGGTACTTACCTCACCACGCTGTATACCAAGGTGAGGGTAAGGAGAAGAAGTGCCGAGTTGTTTTCGATGGTTCAGCGCAATACGGACAGACATCCCTGAACCGCCAACTCGAAGTCGGCCCGAACTTGCAGATCGACCTGCTCAAGGCCCTCCTGCGATTCAGAAGGTACCGTGTCGGCCTACAAGCCGACATTCAGAAGATGTACCTTCAGGTGCGGATTGCAGAGCAAGATCGAGATGCTTGCCGTTTTTTGTGGAGGGACAAGTCGGGTGAACTTAGCCATCTCAGGTTGCAGCGGGTGTGCTTTGGTTTGACATGCTCTCCTTTTCTGGCCATCAACACGGTGAGGGTGCACGCGAGACGTCACCAAGACGCTGCACCACGAGCAGCCGCGGAGATCTTAGAAAACATGTATGTGGATGATCTGGCCACGTCATGCGACACGATCGAGGAGGCAAGGGAGTTGGCTGGCGAATTACGAGGACTGTTGGCCAAGGGAGGTTTCCACTTGCATAAATGGGCTAGCAACGAGCCTGAAGCGTTGACATCCGTGCCGGATGAAGTAAGATCCGCCTCCAATAGAAGCCACCTCTGGAAGACGCTCGGAATGCAGTGGGACCGACGGGATGATGTTTTGACCTTCTCGCCACCGGCGATGGTGAACAGCCCGGGTAGAGAGTCAAAGCGGTCGTTGTTAAGCACTGCATTTCGCGTCTTCGATCCAGTTGGATGCTTGGCACCGTTCACCGTACGAGCGAAGATGTTTCTCCAGACTCTGTGGCAGCGTGGGACGTCGTGGGACGAGCCATTGCCACATGACGTGATGGAGCAATGGAGGCGCTGGAAGCAAGAGCTGCCGCATCTGTCGAGGATCCGTCTTCCACGCGCACTCGTACCGGTGGCCCTTGGCCAAGTGACACGTTTGGAGATCCACGCATTTTGCGACGCGTCGGAGAAGGCATATAGCGCGGTGGCATACATGCGTATTGAGACGACGAACCACCACACCGTGGTGAACTTCGTGACGTCGAAGACGCGGGTTGCCCCAATCCGGAGATTAACCCTCCCGAGGCTGGAGCTCATGGGGGCCCTCGTGGCGGCAAGACTGGTGCGCTCTGTCCAGAAAATGTTGGGTCTGCAAGTGCATGGCATCACTTGCTGGTGTGATAGTGCGGTCACTCTTGCATGGATACAATCGTCGGCCGACCGTTGGAAGCCTTTCGTGCGGAATCGCGTCGCAGAGATCCAACAGTTGGTGGAACCTGCGGCATGGAGACACTGCCCAGGGCGGCAGAACCCGGCCGATCTTCTAAGCCGCGGCACGACGCTTCCAAAATTGTTAGAGTCGCCATTGTGGTGGCATGGGCCGAAATGGTTGGCTCATCCGCACAATGCCTGGCCGGTGGGTCAGCCCATAACAGAGGATACGTCGCCCGTGCGCGATGAGCGACGAAGCGAACAACGAGTGACGGTTGGCGTCACTACTCATGTGGAATGCAATTCCATTGGTCCTGAAAGGTACGGCTGTGTGGAACGGCTTTTCCGTATCACAGCGTACTGCCAGCGTTTCGTACGCAATTGCCGATTGCCGGCAGAAGCTCGTCAGAGTGGCGCACTCACGGTGGCCGAACTGCGGATGGCGGAGGGCACGTGGGTGCGAATGGCCCAGTCGGAAGCTTTCAGTTCCGAACTTCAGGCGCTGTCACGGAAGGGGCGTGTCGTCGCGACCAGTCGGCTCAGTCGACTGGACCCTTTCGTGGATGAAGAAGGATTCCTGCGGGTCGGTGGAAGACTGGAGAACGCAGAGTTGCCATCACACATGAAACACCCAGTGATCCTGCCTGGAGACCACGCCCTGACGATGGGTCTGATTAAACGCTGCCACGCACGGCAGCTGCACGCTGGGACCACGCATACGCTGGCAATCTTAAGACAGCAATATTGGGTGTTGAAAGGGCGCACCCAAGTGAAGAAAGTAATCCGGCACTGTTTTGCTTGTCGGCGTGCAATGGCCAGACCGATTCAGCCGAAAATGGCGGCCTTGCCATCCAGTCGAGTGGTCGAAGCCGCTGCTTTCGCTCACACTGGGATGGATTTCGCGGGGCCATTGCTCATTCGTGTCGGAAAAAGGGCCACTTCCAAGTGCTATGTGTGCTTGTTTACGTGCATGGCATCCCGGGCAGTGCACTTAGAACTGGTCCCTCAGATGACGACGGCCAGAGTGATGCAAGCGCTCCGGCGGTTCATCGCCCGGCGAGGAAGACCGGAGATTATCCAATCGGATAATTTCCGCTCCTTCAAAGCCGCCGCGTCAGAGTTGAGGCAACTCTGGCGACACGTGGACGTGGACCGAGTCCAGCGTGAGCTGGTAGGCCACCGCATCCACTGGAAATTCATCACGGAGAGAGCCCCGTGGATGGGAGGCTACTGGGAACGCCTCGTCCGCTCGATCAAGGAATCGTTGCGGAAGATCCTCGGAAAGGCGCTTCTTGATGAAGAAGAACTCAGAACAACTCTCTGTGAAGTAGAAGCCTCCCTCAACGCCAGACCACTGACATTCGTGGGGGATGAAGACCACGAACGCCACCCTTTATCACCGTTTCAGTTGCTGACCGGTCGTGCGTACGTGGACTTCCCGGCAGTTGAAGCCCATGACCCAGAATGGCAGCCAGTAGGACGCGGCCCCCCGCAATGGAGTGACCGATGGCGATACCGTCAGCAGCTCCTCGCGAAATGGTGGCGAAGTTGGAGACGAGAATATCTGTCGGAACTGATGGAGCGACAGAAATGGAGATCTTCCCCAGCCGGGCCAGAAGTGAACGATTTGGTGTTGATCCTGGAGGACAACATCCCGCGAGTCCAGTGCCCGATCGGCGTGATTACGGAATTGCACTTTGGCAGCGATGGCATAGCGAGATCAGCCAGGATCCGGACGTCGAACAACGTGATCACGCGGCCAGTGGCGAAGCTTGTTCAACTCGAACCGGCAACTGTCAGTGATGGGCGTAAGACACCCCCATCCGGGGGGGAGGATGTAGACGACAGAAATGGGGTCTGTATTCAACAGAGAACCTGAGTGTCATTAATAATACGGTAGACCCGGAAGTGACGTAATAGGGGATTTTGCGTGGTTGCTTGCGAGATAGTGTCGTGGCTTGTCGTTGTTAGTAGTTCGCCTTATAAGTCGGATTGTCTAACACATTGGACACTCCCGGCCTTGCAATAACAACTCAGACATACAGTCCACTAACATCGGAGACGAGTGACTTGTTGTTTCGCTCGTTACACAATAAATTGTTATAAAAATTATTTACAAAATAAATTTTATGGAAATAATTAAAGCATTCAGCTATTTTATTAAGCATTTATGCATTGCTTTTATTATAAATTAAAATTTTTTCATTTCATAATTACAGTATGATTCTACAAATTGAATGCATTCTGTACATAGGCTATTATATTTTAAGTAAAATATTTAAATTATTTAAATGTTTGCTCAATAAATTGAATATTATTAAAACTACTTTTAAAATTGTTCTTAAATGTCCAAATTACAGTATGGAGTAAAAGTGAAATGTGCAATTGAGCATTGCTGAAAAGAGTTGAATAACATAAATGTCATTCCATTCACGAGGAGGATTCCGCGGTAATCGAGGCAATTTTCGTGGTGGAAACCGTGGCAGAGACAGAGGTGGTGGTTTTAATCGTGCTCGACCATTTGACACAGGACCGCCAGAATTTGTTGTAGGTAAAGTGAAATAAATACACAAAAATTACAGTTATTAAAAAAGTTATGTTATTAAATACGTTTTTATGTATACCTTCATGCTTCATATTATAAATTGTTTATTTTATATCATGCATTTGTAATGTAGCATTCTAACTGGATTCATCTAAAAGTTCAATGATGAAATCCACTTTGCAATTCTGCAGTTCGTTTGTAGAATGGCAAAACATATCATGTCAGAAAATTTTTTTATTTTTGCTTATCAGTTTCCATTATTTTCCATAAATTTTACGTGACTGAAATAAAACATGAAGTAGATGTGACGTGTGATTTTTTGTTATGTGTGAAATTTTGCAAACGTTTTCAATTACATTGCAATTACATTTTCATTTCTAAGAATTGTTTAGTTTTATTGGTAATCGTTAAGTACTGATCGCATTTTAATTATTTTTAAAACTGTAATTTATTGTAAAGTTAAAACATTTTAAAATATTTTCGTATACAACACTTCTTAATTTAGAATTGGCTAAGTTTACGCATACTTGTTTGGATAAGATAATATGCAAGTGTACAAATGAAAAAATTCCTTATTTTAACGCACCTTTATATTTTGAAAACAAACAACAAATTGGGAAAGTGGACGATGTTTTCGGCAATGTCAGAGGACACGTAATGTTTGCATTTTGCGTAACTTTTTTGTTGTCAAATTAACGTTAACAATTTTAGTGCATATCAGTTACTTTATCGGATGATATAAAAGCATCGTCATTTAAAGAAGATGATAAGGTATATTTTGTTTGTTTGTACTTGTTTGTAAATATAATTTTTTAGGTTTACATTGATCCACATAAACTGTTACCTCTTGAACGCTTTTTACCAAAACCTCCTGGAGCTGCTGCACCCCGAGGACGAGGTTAGTACATGTAGTTATCTGAGTAATTTTTCAATTAATTTAGTGTAATAATAATTCATTAACAACTGTAAATAAAAATCATCTCTAAATTTCTGGTATACTAAAATATTATTATAATTGTATAGCAAATTTATATTTTAGTGTAAGAATTGTTTGTCAAAATATGTAAATAGTTAGTTGATGTGTTTTTATGCATTTTGTGTGCCATTATAGGATCTGCCGTAGGAGGGCGTGGTGGAAACCGCGGCGATAATAGAAGCAGAGGTAGATTTGGCGATAATAAAAGTAGAGGTGGATTTGGAAATAATCAGGGTAAAGGTGGTTTTGGAGGCGGAAGAGGCAACTGGAGAGAGAATTCGAATGGAACGCGCGGGCGTGGTGGAGGCTTCGATCGTGGAAGAGGAGGCTTCGATCGCGGAAGAGGAGGCTTCAGCAAAGGCAGAGGAGGTTCCGATTGGAGGAATGAAGGTTTTAAACGAACTACCTTTGGTGGAGAACCAGCAGTGCAGAATAAAAAGTTAAAATTTTAATGTTAACTTCATAAAACTTTTTGTGCTGTTGTTTTGTTTTGTTTGGTGCAAAATAAAAATGCTTTTAATACTTTCAAATAGTATGCTGACCAAATTACCAACGGCGAAGAAACTATGAACTAACCTGATGATTCTTCTAAATAATGCAAAAAAAAGCTATTCTCACCATTCACATTTATTGATTTGATTTGAGTTTATAATACATATAAATATCATGCATGTGAAGAAGGAATATAAAATTGAAATCAGACTATTTTTCAATTTTGAACAAAACAATATACATGTAATTGATAACTTGGATTGAAATTAAAAAATAATAATCGTATCACTAAATGTTTCAATATACGTACATCATCAGCACCATAATGTCCGAATATTTCAAAAAACAATTTTAAATATTAAGCAAGTTCGTCTGTGTGCAAACTTCTCAATACTACACAGGTGTGTGGGAAAATTCGACAGAAAAATGAACCAAACATTCCACTGGCTAAGTTACTTTCTTTGTTTTTTTTTGTTTTCGAACTAAATATCATGATAAACACTGCAGATGATGATGGATGATACAACCTTCACCTTTAAGATAAGAATGAAGCATTAGATGAACAGCGCTTTGCATGGCAAAAATCAATAAATCACAATGTTCCCATTTGTTTTCTAAAAATAAAAATATTCAAAATGCATGCAAAGAAAATTTTGTTTCACCATCACCCAATACAATTATCTGGAACATAATGGGCAATGAGTGTGTAATGAAATAACTGTTTTCCGAAGCAAACAAATATTGTAATTAAAAATAATACACATTGTACGAATGCTAGACATATATCATGTAAATATATCGAAATGCTGAATATAGTATACAAGTTGAATACTTGTCAAAACAAAGTCTATCATTAAAATCTAAACTAAATAAATAATCTGAAAAAAAGAAATAAACAATTCATGATAATTTTTCGTTAAGAATATACGAAACATATGAAAAACAAGAATGTAAAACTCTTTATTTCGTAAAATTAGTAATACAATTTATGCTTTACTTTCATATTAACTTAACCTATGAAATAAATCATTTACATTAAACTACTGACAAACTAAACAAAAAACGTATATCAAAAATTAATGACCATTCATTAGAGCAGTTTATTTGTAAAAGAGATGAAAAATGTTCATCTTACCTACATAATATCTACAGCAAACTACATCAAAATACCCACTACACCAAAAACGTCACATTACATAACAATTCACCGTCACACAACTTACAACCATCAACAGGGTGCGTTATATTTACACAAGACTTCTCTCTAAAAAATGAATAGCAAGTACAATTTGCAAATACAATTATTATGCATGTTACAATAAATTAAAATTTTACAATAAACAATTATTTAAAATAATTTTTAAAAATAAAAATTGAAATAACTTCAAACGACGATGCAATTTTAAGCGACTTTTGGAATTTTGCTATTATGTCAATTTAAATTAATTTCTTTTACTTTATCGATGCAAAGTTACTTCCTCTATTACAAAGGAATAAATGAATCTTATATCTTATTAATTTCCTTTATTATATAAATAAATTATCGTTCTTCTTGTTCAACAATAAAGGAAGAGAAGAAATCTTGTCCAGAATGTTCATAAATAAGCAGAGCACTGCATATCTAGTATTAAAAAAACAATCAAAGAACAGCAAACAGTAGTATAAATATTAAAACATCGTTGACGGAAGTCGGATAAAAACTGATATACTATTGCAACTTGATCATATCTTACGGTAATGTACATAAATAGTAAACATTTTTAGTTTTTATGAACATGTGGGTGTTGTTGAAACATTTTTCTAAGTTTTTCTGTGTTGAATATTTTGTTGTCATTTGCTACATCTGTCTGTTTAATTGCTCTGGTGATCTTGTGAATATGAATAAGAACCTGTTGCCGCGTTTCGTTGGTTTAATTTTGCAAAAGTTTTGCATCTATAAATACTGATGTGACAATTATTCCCCAACATCTTCAAATATTAAAAATAATTGTTTAAAGTATACTAAAAATTTTGTTCTAATAAACTTGATTTTTATTAATTTACTGTCATTTTGCAATGGTTTTTCATTCATTAGCAGTAGACGTGAATGAGAACTGCTATTTGACGAAGAAGCAGAGTTTTCATAAAATAGTAAAATTTATATAGACGTCAGTTTATTTAATGACATGTTTTTCTGCTTTTATTTTCACTTGGGTATCAGCAAAACATGTGATTGTAACTTCACCTACAAATCGTTGCACTTATAATCGGCCATCATCAGAACTAATTAAAAATATCGACCGAACTGTGTGTGCTGATCGACAAACGAAGGGCAGTTTTGAAATTTAAGTATCAAGAATTGTGTGGTTCAGATTCTTCGTTCATTTTTCAGTGGTAGCATTTCAAATAGTTCTTTGTAAATAAATTGAAATTTCAAATTTGATTGATTGCCGTATTTAATATTTTCCGCAAAATGTAATCTGAGATATAGATAGCTTTGCAATTTCTAAAACGGTTGAGATTAGACAAATTCATGTTGTAAAAATTTATTTCTCTTTTGTTCATAATTTCAAAATAAAAATATGATTTCACATATTATGCATGTAAAAATAATGCACAGTAAAAATCACGACATAAAATAGTGAGATAAAGAAGGAAGAATATTTTTTTCACAGCTCCCAGTGATGATTAGTATGAAGAATTCGTACATACACATACACACAGATAGATAGATATATACAAATATACTAACGCACCAAAATTATATATATACATAATTAATTAGAAATGCAAAAAATAAAAAAATTAAGCATGAGCTTGAGCTTGTTAGGCTGCCGTTTCGGTAGAATTGGGTGGAGAAGCAGCAGTGTCAGCAAAAGCTCGACTGACGAATTCCACCAAGCGTTTGGCGTACTGTTGCGGTCGTACTGAAGAGATCTCGGCCTCGGCTCCATATTTCACAGTTTTCGCCGCCGTAGCAGTTAACTTTTTCATCCCGTAATAAGTCAAAATATCAATCAATCCGATGAAATAGATCATTTTTTTCGGTGCATCTGTATGTGAAAATTATAAAATCATTAACTTTATATTAAATCTTCTTTTCTTGTCCCCTTCTACATACCTGGTGTGGCAGTTACTGCGTAGAATTCGTCGTCCAATTTCAATTCTGGATAGTCGGAAAATGGTGCAAAAGCACCAGAACTCGGCTCCGGGGATTCGGGCGGTGTCGGCTGGCTACCGTATTCGTTGGAACCATCCGAAGCGTTCTCCAGCTCGCTGGAATCGGGACAGACCCCCGGCGAATGGACCGCTTCGGCAACGGTACGCCTTGGAGAATTGGGCGCCAACTGTTGCTGCTCTTGATCGCACACATGCAATCCGACCAACAATGAATAATCCATCAAATTCAAGCTAGCCAGAAACTTCAACAAAAAAATTGATCAAATCAATTAAAATTTAAAACATGCTCTATATACAACGCATTTTTTTATACTTCAGTATCTGACGTTAACATGCTCATCAATTTCTGCCTGGAATCAGCCGACAAATACAGACGACATTTTTCTTCCAAAAAATCCTTATCTTTAAAAGTTGGGAAATCTTTCGCCTAGAAAAAAAAGAAAAATTTCTATTTTATCCATTCTACCACCAAAAATTCAAACACATGCAACAACTGAAAATTGCCAATAAAATATATTTTGAATAATAAATAATCAAAGAAACATTTTTACCTTCTCCTTGTCACTTGCTTGTCTTTGAACAGTAGAGCCCTACAGAGAAAAAAAAAGAAATCATTCAATAAAAAGAAACATCATATAGAATAAATATGAATTAATTAATCACTTTGAGATCGTATTTTTTCGTTATTGCATAATTGCGACTGAAAATACTTCGCGTGACCACAACGTACGTTTCGGCCCCTTCGACTGTCAAACGATACATTCCCAAAAATTGTGGCAACAACGTTTTCGAATGATGCTCAACAATGTACTACACAGAAGGAGTAAATAAGTGAAATTTGAAAAAAAAACCAAAAAAAATTAGAATACTCACGTTGTGATATTTTTGCAATATGGAGTGCACTTCTGCAACTTCTTCTGCGCAGAGGGTCTTGATCAAAAATCGCTTATCATACGAAACAAATACTCGAGCACCGCCACCGCGGCCACTCGGTTCCATCACCACAGGCTCGTGTTTAGTAAGAGATTTCTAAAAAATCCGAAACATTACCCTTTGATTTTTTTCAAATTTCAATTAATTTTGATACAAATCAAACAAATATATAATACCTATTTATTTAATAATAAATAATGTACATAAATTCCACGACAAACTGCATCTATCACAACGTTGCATGCAATGTGGTTTTAAGCAAATGATAAATTTATTCAATTTTAATAAGTTTAAACTGATGCTTGAATGTTATCAATGAAATTACAAATGGACAAACGTAGAAACAGAATTACAAGAACTTATTCATAATCGACAGAATGAATGGATTAACATGCACACAATTGTTGTCAATTTTCCATTTCTGTAACTTTATTTTTGCTTTGCAATAAATAAATTCAGCTTTCACCTGCTCAATCACTCATCCATCAACAGCAATATATGTTCATTAAATTCTGAATAATTCAATTATCTTTTTTTCAATGTTTAAACTTCCTTATAAAACAACACATTTTACTCAACACGTCAAAAATGATCACGTTCCATCAAAAACTGCCAAAAATTTGAAAATTTAACCTGAAACTGCTCAAAACAATATAAATCATGGTTGATGAATTTAAAAAAAAGCTATTATCAACTATAAAGCACAACTGTTTTCCGTTTTTTTTCTTTCCTGACGCTTGCTGACGCCAACTGTGTGTAGTTTTAGAAAAACATGATCTGAATTATAACTTCAATAAATTTCTTTTTCATCAAAGTAATTATTATTATTATTATTTCAGAAAAAAATGCCTCATATAACAACTGCTGAAGCGGACCGAGATGTTGGTGTAATTAAAAGGCGGTTTCTTCCGCTTTAATCTGCTTGCAATGAATGAAATCAATGAAAATAATACGCGGAACAACTTTTACCAAAAACAAGATAAAATTTAATAAATAAAGACTTAAAGAAATAAAGTTCATATTTTCCCTCAATTAAAATTCACATCCGTTTGCGTTTGAATAGACCAAATTGTGAAATTTATGTTCAATCGACAAATAAAAGAAGATACGTTCTTATTTTTTTTGAATATATCCTTGTTGATAATTGATTACTTCGCCTTGAATCACTCTTAATTAATTCACCATTTGCTGAATGAAATCTTGTGATCAACAGGCAGTGTTTACTCCAATTCAGATACCCAAGCCACAGAGAAAACAAGAAATAAGATTTGCCAATCAAATTATTAAAAACATCCTACAGAAATATAAAATTAAAGGCCCATCCCATGCAAGAAGCATAATGTAGATTTGTATAATAAATGTACTTATATATATACTGATAATAATTTCTTTTCTACTACCTAATATTAAGCTACATTTTGATGAAACTCTAGAATAAGAAATTAAAATAACTAGACATTAAAATAATGACAGCTTCAAATTGAACAGCAAGTACTCCAGCAGTTGGAATGTCTTTAACTGGAAAGTGATAGATTCATCTACACATGACCTGCATTGTGAAAGATATGCTTGCGTTCTTAAGCTGCCATCAACAGCAGTGAAAAAAGATTCAAACAACAGACATCACCACCAAACAGCTTCATCGTGTATACAAATAATATTTCAAGTGACGTCAAAAAATCAAGAACTACCTTTTGCTTTTTTTTTCAAAACTCAACTTTTCAATAATTTCAAAATTTTACAACTATCTATTTAAAATGTTAGTCATAAATTTTCCTGATTTAAATCAATAATAAATATTCATGATTAATGATTCAGGCGCAAATTAAAAAAAAATAAATATTATATCATCATTTCTAAGATGACAACCCAGAATAACGTTTATTTTTCTTTTTTTTACTGGCACGATAAAAAGAAAAGAAAACTTACTAAATAATCATCGTCATCAATAGCAAATTTTTCACGAATGCTTCGAAACACGTTTGGACAATATTCCTTCACTTTAAAATGACTTGGCATGCTTTCTCTAGAAAAAAATAATTTTTTTTTCTGTTTATTCTGAAATTCCACACTGACAATCACAACAACAAAATTTACTTATTGAAAAGATGATTGTCGATTCTAATTTTAGAAAAAGCTTTAAAATCGTCGGGCATCAATAATCGAGTAGGTGGAATGTGACTGGATTCGGTTATCTGCAAAAGTAATAATTCATAATAATGATTATATGACCATTCAACAAAACGTCTACACAAAATTTGTGCAAAAGTTAACCAACCATTATTTGCTATTAAAATGATCAATTGAACAATAAATCAATCCATTTTTATCAACTAGCAATAGCAATGAATAAAACTGTTCTGAAATCATTCGAACAATCAATGTAAAATCGAATTACCAAAAGAATATTTCTTAACTTAATATCATGCAGTTCAATGTTCAAGATGCAAATTGTTTTTTTTTTGAAATTAGAAATGATCTTTCTGCAAGTATTGGATAATTGTCAAAATTCCAGTCATGATGATCATAATTTTTCCAAGCATTTTGCAAATTATACGTGGTTTCGAATGAGTTTCAACATTTATTCAAAGCCAACAAAAAAATACTTCTATGCTTACCGTGTGATTGATGCCCCACATGAATACGCTGAGGAAAGGGTCGCTTGAACGGAAAAGCTTCCATTTCGGTACAATTGGACGTCGAGGCTTATGTTTCATCTTCTTCTTTGATTTCATCATCGTTGACGTGTGACAGCACTGCAAGAGAATAATTTAAAACAGTTAAACTAACCATAAACTGACAAACAATAAACATTCAATCATTTAAATTCGTCAAAATTCTTCTCCTTTAAAAATATTAATTAAAAAACTTGATTCATAATTCACGAAAAATTTTCAAACTTCTGCACGTTGCTTGTCAACAATTTTCGCGTTTTGAAATCAGTATTAACATGTTATTGTAACAAGTATATCGTGCACACTTAAATTCAAAGCGGAGCAATTTTTCAACGTCTGAACATTAAACGCCTCAAGTGCAGTAATAAAAGGAACAAAGACAAGTGGGGAAAAGCCAGTAAGAGCAGTGTCGTCGACTGGTGACGATGACCGGATTCGATTAAACTGAGCAGCGTAGTCGATTTACAATAGTAAATCATTCTGCTTCACTCATCGACGGCAGATCACGTCATCAGGAAGGAAATGAATGCAACTATCATCGAGCAAAAACTATCAGCTCACTATAAATGTGAAACACCGACTTTAAAACAAAAATGTTCAATCATAATAATAAAATACTTCAATTATTAATTAAGCGAATTAATGTTTCAGTAGAACAACAATCTTCAATGAAATAAACGAATAACACTGCTTTTCCGCTGACTGATCGAACACAATTTACTCAATAATCTGCAAGGTGTTGCCATGCATGCTTGCTGTTTGCTCACTTATACGAATGCATTTGTCTGCTGATATTTTGTCAATTGAAAAACTGATTTGCAAAATTTACACAATTTCATTCAATTCATAATGGAAACATAAACAGTTCTATCACCACTGAACAACTTTCACTTAACACCACCTAGGTCACAGTGGAGCGGTATTTACCGGCATACGGTAATTTAAAATCAGGTTCCAATTTTTATTAATAAAACAAATTATTTTTTTGCAATAAAAAAGAAATTCAAAATAATATACCTTCGAAGTTGGGTTTTCCAAAAACTTATTTCCACTAAAAAATGTGCTTTTAAATTTAACAACCTTCATCCTGTTGTTCAGTAAAACTTCAGAATGCTTAAAACTAAACAGAGAAATTTCAAATGATCAGCATCAGTTATCAGTTGAACAATTTATACTGCGTTGTTGTAAATATAATCTGGATTTGACAAAAATCAGGACAAAACGGAAGCTTAATGAATATTGCAATATGTTGTCAGTTGAATTTGCACTGCAAAAGTGATTCTACTGTCGAAAGAAGGAAATATGTAGCAAATATTTCCTCATAAATATAATTCTAAATTGATAGCACTTTTTCTCATGAGTTTAGTTCAGTTAGGGATCGTAACTGCATTAACATCATCTTTAAAATAAACTATAAAACAGTGCACTTTTGAAATTAAATAAAATGAATTTGTTTTGAAAAACCATTGTTGACATGTTTTCATGACCAATCGTTCATTAAATAAGATTAAAGCAATCAATGCAAATCTAGTTATTGAAACATGATTAATTTTTGACAGCTAAATAAGCAATAAATATGATTATATGTAGCTTTATTTATGCAATAATTTCAGTTCAGTTGCTTCAGAGTTGCTTGCATTGCTCTTGCAGTTGCTCTGAAATAAAGCGTTTAACATCTACCTAATTGCATACTATTTTTTAAGCAGAGCCTAACGCACATTGTTGTTTCATTTCATGTTTTATCGAATTAAAAAAAAACAATTTGATATTAAAATATACTTTTTAACAACTTTGTGTCTTATCTGAAAAAAATTCTATTGAAAAAGAAACTTTTTATTGAATCAATCGCTCTTCCATTGAATCTTTAAAGCTTGTGAAATGTTACGCTTTAGCCGACTTTTACTTCATGAAACACGCTACTTAGTGGAAGATTAAAATTTCAATAGAAAAACAAACATGCAGTTTCTTACGTAATCAAATGATTGAATCACGTAACCGACTTTCTATAATGCTATCAACATGACAATAAATGAAAAAAATACCACAGAGATAAAAAGAGACGGAAAATTCTTATGTTTACCAATTCGATCTTGCCAGCCAGTCAATTTGCAAGAAACATTTCCATTTCCAATCTTGTTATGGTGAAGACTTCTTGTTAGCTAATTGGTTGTTAGCGCAGACGATCGAACCAGTCGACTGGCACGAGACCAACGCCAATATAAAGGGAGTAAGGGAATCGATCTTTGGTCACTAGCAAGGCGAAATGCAGCTATGCAGCACGCAATTGTATAACAATCGATAAATCTGCATAACAATTTTTATTGAAAATGAAAGAAAATATTTCTTTGAGATGTCGTTTAAAAGTTTAAAGAAATTTATTCTTGTTTGTCTTATTACTGTATCAAGTGTTATTTTTTACCAGAAAGTAATTTTCAACTAGTTTTCATCATATAAATGTTGTGTGTTTTGATTGATGTTTTCGTAAAACAAATACAAGAATATCAGTTCAGAATAAATTATCACAAATATGTAAACTGCGCAATTTGTTGCAAACGAAAATGTACATTCTCAAGCACTCTCAAGATATGCGTAATAAAATCCAGAGCATAAACAAAATGGATAATTTTTATTAAATGATGCACCATTCAACAAAAATTTTTTTTAATTTAATTTTGAAAATGAAAGTAACTTCCCGTAGTTCTACCTGAAATTTGTTTAATAAAGGTTTTCTACGAAACAATTTATTGCAAACCATTTTCATTACGTCATTTATTAGAAAACTTTTTGTTCAAAACAATCAGCAACAAACATGAAAATATTTTTTTGGATTATGTAAATAATTTAAACCTATTTTTCTATTCCAGTTAAATTTGTTTTTCTTTTATTGAAATTAAATCACATGCTTTGCCAAACTAACTAGTTGTTTTCACATGAAAAGTATTATTTGTTGAAATAAATGTTTCTGATAAACAAAGCAAACATCACGAATGTAAAATTTTTGCAAAAAAATCTCACAATTAGCTTTTGTAGCCATTTTTTGTTTATTTATTTGTTATGCGCATTAAATTAGAACAAAAAAAATAAAATTATAATGCGGATGATGTATTTGTGGGAACTTTGGCAGATTCTTGAGAGATCATTTTGCAAACATCCATCAGGCTTTTGAAAGACCGCGGTTCATTGCTACCCAGCAAAGAGAGCATTTTCGTATTCAATCTGATGTTTGCCTGCAATAAAAACAGAAACTGCCACAATCACTCTTTTTTATATAAACTGAAATTGTTATCCATCATGGCTTTTCATTGGAAAAATAGTGTTAGCATATCAGACGCTGATTATTATTCAGTCTATCACGTACTTTATTTAAACTTTCTTTCAGCTGTTCGTAAGAAACTCCATGTTCATTTGCAGCAGCTTGAACACGTTTTTCATAATACTAGATTATTGAGAGATGTAATTAATAAACAAAAAATATAATAATAAAAAAAGTACCCAATTACGCATTTCTGGCAAATCTTTTCGATGTTCAGTCATCTTTTGCCAAGCATGTTGCAAATGATTTAATGCTGGAGAATATTTGTCTCGGGCATCTGCATAATACCACTAAAATCTTTTAATTCAAAACATCGCATTTATAATAATATGAATTTGGCATGTTCATTTTGCATTCATTATTCAGAATGAAATTACTGGTCAAAATAAGGAAAGTTTTGTTAAGTCTATTACAAGAAAAACATTTTTTTAGACTGAAGAATAGAATGGGGTGAAAAATCACTTCTCACCCCAGTAAAACGGAAAACCCGTTGTCTTTTAAACCACCGTGTACGTTTTGGCAGTGGAAAGTCGACTGGATGAGGTGAATTTAGAAATCGTCGTGGGAACCACTTTGCACAGGAAAGAAAAACCATTTTGGACTAAAATATTTTCAAAAAATAATATCAAACTGACAAGAAACACAGTAATCCAGCTGAAAGTACAAATATTTTTCGGATGGCTTTACTGTAATAATCGATTGATCGTTGCAATTATTTAATTGATAAAAACTGTTTGATTTTATTCGCAACAATTGATCAATAATAATCTAGAAAATTGTGAACAAAAATTAAATTTCTAAAGTCTGCTGAAAAAATTTATTAATCAATAACAGTGTTCCACGAAGTGAAAGTAAACATTAAAAATGTAGCAAATTTTTGTAAAATTAAAAATCGGCTTTCTTCGATTTGGTCTTTATTAGTTCATCACACAACATCACCAACTCTTGGATTTGCTTATCCTGAAATAAAAATACTTGCTATAGAAAACGACAGAATGTCAGCAAATAATTTGATGCTTCATTCACCATTTGATCACAATCTTCCTTCAATGTTTGGACGGCTAATTCATTTTTTTTCACCTCTGCCGTTAAAGCAACCAAATCCTCTCTTTGTGATACTACTGCTTCATCTTTATTTTCTAACACCCTAAAAAACAAATAAACAGTTTTCATCCGTTTGTAATAAAATCAACAAAGCAAAAAGAAAATTACGTTTTCATCAACTCTTTTACATGTTCCTTCAGCTGCATCATTCGGTTTGTCGACTGTAAAAAATTTTTCCTACCCTCTTCTAAACAAGCTTTCAGCTTTGCATCATTCTACAATATTATTGAAAAGAGTTGAAATTTTTACAAAAAAACAATAAATACTTATTTAAAAATTCAACATACTTCTAGGCAATTTTTATAACTGAGACAAAATTTTTCATATCTTTTTTGCAATTCAGAAATAACATTTTCGGCTGATATTAAGTCTTCCAAAATCTGAAATGATACAACTGAAATTATTTTCAAAATTAAATAATATGAATAAACGTACTTGATTACGATCATCTAACACACGAACATATTCCATATTTTTCGTGATGGAGTTCATTTCTTCTAGAAATTTACAATTTCCCACAACAGTGTTTATAAAATATTTATATTATTCAATCAAGATTAATTGCTTTTAAACATTTTACTCTTTTTACATACTATATCATCAAAGTGTTTACAACAGTGAATTATTATCCTTTGAAAAAATCAAAGTTCCAATTCACTCATAACAGAGAAAAGCTCGTGAAAATAAAAATAAAAAAGTACTTACTGGACGCTTCAATAAGCCTGTCTTCGTAGTTTTTAATAGTGCTACAATAAATGAATGAATGAATGAATGAATAACAGAATTTAATTAATTATCAAGTAAAAAGTTATCAAGCACCATTGTATTTCATCACGGGTTTTCTTCTTCATCATATTCTGCTCTTTCCAGCGAGCAATATCATCTTGTACTTTTTGAATTTCTATAGCTTGCTCATTAATCTCATCAATCAAACGTTCTTTCATTGAACTGTACTCGTTTTCCATATCAGACGCTGATTTCTATGAATCATAAAATCAAACATCTCTTCGTTATACACAAGCAAAAATCGCTTTCTGTTTAACAGAAAAAAAGCATACATCGTCAACAACTGCATTAAATAGATTTTCCAATGCAATGCCATTTTTCATTATATCTAGTCGGGGTGATCGTCGGCGAACCACAGTTGCAGGCGTACAGGTCGATACACGTTGGCATGAAGGCGTACTGAACGATGCTCTGTTGAAATGGAAAAAGAAGATTTTTCATTGAAATTAACATATGCATTAACAAAATTTACAGATCATTTGTGAAAACAGAATCTGATGAAAAGTCTTTAAAATTTGCAGGCGATGAACTGCATTCTGAAAGTACCACATTTTCCACCGTTTCTGCTTTTGGACATTGAGCGTCAACAAAAGAAGCCAAACTTAATAACTGTTGCTCGGAACTAACACCAACGGTATTCAAATTTTCAACCTAAATCAAGCAAAAACTCACAATTCAACAGAGGAAAGACTGAATGAACGAGATGAAAACAAAAAAAAACAATTTATCAATTATATTTAATTTTTATTTCAACTGTGCAAATGCGTGAGTATTATCCTATCGCTCCACTTAATATAACGCAAAACAGAATAAAATTAGTAAGCAAATTTCAAAAAAAAAACTTCATTTAAATTGAATCAAATGCTCAGCTCTAAGCAATTTTTCCATCGATTAGACTGTTCAAAACAATTTACCATAACGGTTTGCAAAGAAGAACGTTCTGATCGACGAAACGTTGGTTCTACAACCGCTGTCTGAGGATGCCGCAGCGATGTACTATCCTGAACATTGCAATAAAAAAGTGATAAATCAAAATTGTACATAACAAAATTTATTTCACTCTTCACGCAATTAAACAACAAAAAGCATTATATATTATCATCATTGTGTAACAGAAGGAAGTATTCTTCCAAAATAGTTTACTAACACCATGACAACAACGAAAAATTAACGTCTAACTACAAACCGGTGGTAGTAATTGTGAAATCTAATTCAAAATGAAAAACGTATTAATTTCATAATTTTATCATCTTTTGCCTTGTTCTTTCAAAATATGCAAAGAAGACTTCCCTAAATATAACCAGAAGAAAAATAAAGTATTAAAAAAGTTTGCATTCACAGCTTTATTGCATGTGAATATCCTAAATACAAAAAATAAAAGTCAAAATACATTTAAAATTTTTTAAAAGCATTATAAGAAAAACGCAGAGAAAGCCATATTTAAGTAAATGTCTAAGAAACAAGATATAAATTTATTACTGATAATAATAATCACATCTATTATTAAAAAATAACTAAAACAATATTTTACATAAAATGCTTGATGTACATGAAAATATTATAATCCATATTTACATTCTTTCGCTGCACCTTTTCTGCATCCATATGGAACAGTTAACAACAATAAACAGCTAATTTATCAACAGCTGAAACCAGTTGCAGTCCACTTTTTCAAGTTCAAATATGAGGTCAACTTTCATAGGTACAGTATCAAGATAATAATGTTTAATAAAACCTTACAGCAATAATTTGAATTCATATCAAGTTTTACAAAGCAGTAAACTTTTACAGTAAAAAATATATTATAGTATTTTTAATTTTATTTATTTAAAACAATTTTTGGTAATTTTTAAACGTTCACTTAACAAAAGGAGTAAAGAAATAAGAAAGAAATGAGCTTAATAAGTGAACAACTGTTTTTACTTGCAGTGTTGCAAAATTTCAAGAAGAAGTAGAAAGTTGTTTCATAAAATGACAAAGATATTACAACTGAATTTTTGAATTGCAGTTTTCTCTCTCAGCTAGGAGCATTTTATCAATTTAAAAGCAACTTTTGCAATCGAACTTAACAAGCTAATTGTATACTGTATTTCTCGTAGTTAATTCTTGTAATCTTTGGTAAATGTTAAATTTTAAATGTAAAACTAATATCTGAAAGTAACTTTTATAAATTTTTTAAAAGTGTATGAAAATTATTTTGAAGGAAAATTTCGTATAACAAACGCAAATTTAAATGAAAATATCATTGCTTAGTGATCTTACTATTTATGTTCCAGTTCACGGAGCTAATTTATAAGCTCAATTTAAATGCATGCCGAAGTGTAGCATGGTGTTCATATTCAATGTTTATGATTTTAATATAGGTGCTTGGTAAACAATTTCAGTAGTGTTGCTTGATTTTTAGAGCGTTTATTTTCGAAAACTGTTTCACTGAAAGTTTATTTTTTTTCTATTTGAGTAGTTGGCACTTTTGCATTATCGCTGAGAATTTTACTGAAAAATTGAATTGACGTCTTCGTTACTCCTGTTTAAAGTGGCAGATTTTGATATAAAAACTCTTTCATTCTTTTCATTTAAGAATAAGAAGCTATGGAACAATGGATAGCTGACAAACTTCATGATGTAATTGGAATTAGCGACCGATATATTGCCGATTTTCTTCTTGCATTAGCCAAGCGTTCCTCTAATGTGGATGATTTTTTGGGCGAAGTCAAAGCAACAGAAACTGTAACTGTTGATGAAACGTTCGGTAAATTTGCCAGAGAATTATTTGCAAAACTACCTCGTCAATTGCCTGCTGTCGCAAGTGGCCCTTCAACGTATGAATTGAATCGACTGAAGGAGGAAAAAGCTAGACAGTTGCAACGTTGGAATGAGTCGTTTAAGCTTTTGTCAGATGAAGACAGTGACAACGACAGTGTTAAAGTTTCAAAAGCAAAACATTCACATATTAGGAAAAGGAACGTCGATGCTGGCGACAGTGATGAAGAAACATCGATAAGGTAAGAGAACTGCATTATTTTTGTTTCAGTATATTGATATTTCGCTTAATACGTTGTTACTCTATGTGCGAATACTTTGGTATGTTGTTGAAATATTGAAAAGGTAATGCTCAGTCATAATAAATACGTTTCTGTAGCTTTGAATTTAATTTAGTTTCGGTTTAATGGTTTCAATTTGTTTTTGGAAGAATGTTTTAAAACGGAATTACTTTTCATTGTATACGTAGGTTTATATCGAGAGAATCGAAAATGAAGAAAGTTGTACTATCCTCTGATGCGGAAGAGGAATATGACAAAATGGAAAACGAGCGGCTTCGTGATTTGGAAGAGCGAGACGCACTAGCTGAGAGACTTAAAAAGAAGGATAAAGAGAAGACTAGGAATATCCTCGAAAAAACGGACAAAAAGGTATTGGTATTCACACTTTTAAGTTTGTTTGAATGATAAATAATGTTGGTGAATAATTGTAATTATACTCAGAAAGCTGTCGGAAAGGAATCTGATTTTATTTCTTTTTAATTGGAAAACTTTGCAAAATTCGCTTTTTACAATAATGCATTTGCAACGTGAACACTTTTTAGACGAGGAGGGTATTTACAGTAAGAGTAAATTATGTTCAAGTTTAATTTTTAGTGCAAAAGTGTAATTAAATCATGAAATTGCATATTGTTGTTTTAGTTATTTTGTTAAAGTTAATAAAAATATATAAAAAATAATTCTCACCGTATAATTATTTTTGATGTTTGTTTCATATGAGATAAACTGTATATATGACATTTTAAATTTAGGCTTATAAAGAAGCAGCGGAACGTTTGAAATATGAAGCTGAAGATCGCCAGAAAATTGTCCCACAGTTACGAATTAAATCACGACGTGAATATTTGAAAAAACGTGAAGAACAAAAGGTTGAAGAATTGCAATTGGCCATTGATGATGAATTGCGTCTTTTTGCGGGTGAAAAGTAAGTGTGGAATTTTATTTACTTTTTGTATTTATGAAAATTTATTGTTTTTTTTCAAAGACTAACAAAACGTGAAAAAATGGATTTGGAGTACAAGAAGAATGTGCTATATTTGGCAACAGAATATAAAAAAGCAGATTTAATTGTCAAAGCGGATCGATATCACATGCCGGATCAGGTGAAAGTAAGTTCATTAAACAGAGTTGTTCGATTTGAAATTTAACAGATTTATACGATTTAATATTTTTGAAATAGGAGATTCCAAAAAAGTACACTGAGATAGATGAGAAAGAACAAGGTCCAGGAAGTGAACAGCGTAAATGGGAAGATGAAAAATTGATGAATGCTCTTTTCAAGTATGGTGCCAAAGATGCAAAACAAAAAGTAAATTTTTTTAATAGTTGAGCTTATAATAATAATAATAATAATAATTTTTATTAAGATGGCGCAAGATTTTTCTCTCGTTTTGGAAGATACGGTTGATTTTGTGAAAGCTCTGCAACTACCGGGCACAGAGGAAAAAGTAATTTTTACAATATATTACCATTATTAATAATAAATAAATGTTGAATGCAATTATACAAAATTTCAGGAAAATGCTGAAGAATTAGCTAGATTAAAGCAACGACAAAGTGTTGAAGAAACACGTCGATCTTTGCCAGTGTATCCGTTTCGTGAGGATCTTCTGAAAGCAATTGAAGATCATCAGGTATTGATAATCGAGGGTGAGACGGGTTCTGGCAAGACAACTCAAATTCCTCAATATCTGTACGAGGCTGGATACTGTAAAGATGGGAAAAAAGTCGCCTGCACTCAACCGAGACGAGTGGCTGCTATGAGCGTTGCTGCTCGAGTTGCGACGGAAATGAACGTCAAGCTTGGATTGCAAGTTGGTTACAGTATTCGTTTCGAGGATTGCACTTCAGAAAAGACAGTAATCAAATACATGACTGATGGAATGCTTCTGCGGGAATTTCTTTCCGAGCCAGATATGCAGAGTTATTCGTAAATAAATTTTTGATAAAATTTATAACAAAATAAAATTGATCAAAACTTATCTTCTTATTTCTCATTTCAGAGTGGTTATTATTGACGAAGCTCACGAGCGCACTTTGCACACAGATATTTTGTTCGGCTTGGTTAAAGATATTGCTCGCTTCAGAACAGATATGAAATTGATGATTTCCAGTGCCACTTTGGATGCAGAAAAATTCAGCAGTTTCTTCGACGATGCACCAATTTTTCGTATTCCTGGTCGTCGTTTTCCAGTGGATATTTACTATACAAAAGCTCCAGAAGCGGACTACATCGACGCGTGTATAATTTCCATTTTACAAATACACCTCACCCAACCCCTGCCGGGGGATATTTTGGTTTTTCTGACTGGCCAAGAAGAAATAGACACCATATTGGAAGCGTTGCAAGAGCGATGCCGTCAAATTGGCACAAAAATGAAAGAACTGGTTGTTGTACCGATATATGCAAATTTGCCTTCTGATTTTCAGGCGAAAATTTTTGAGCCAACACCACCAGGAGCGAGGAAAGTAGTGTTGGCGACAAACATTGCTGAAACTTCAGTCACAATTGATGGTATATGCTACGTTATAGATCCAGGGTTTTGCAAGCAGAACAGTTACGATTTCAGACGTGGAATGGAATTTTTGCACGTTGTTCCAATATCCAAAGTATGCGCTTTTTTCCTGTTGAATTCCTCTCGAATATATTTAACGTTGCATTCCAAAGCATAAGTTTATTTTTTTTTAATATATGTTAAATTGTTAGGCATCTGCAAATCAACGTGCTGGTCGTGCAGGACGTACCGGTCCGGGAAAATGTTTTCGTCTTTATACAGCTTGGGCGTATCAGAAAGAGTTGGAAGATCAACCAGTGCCTGAAATTCAGCGTACCAATTTGGGCAACGTGGTTTTAATGTTGAAATCACTTGGCATTCATGACCTTATTCATTTTGACTTTCTTGATCCACCTCCTCAAGAAGCTCTCGTTTTGGCTCTGGAGCAGCTGTATGCATTGGGTGCTCTGAATCACCGTGGTGAGTTGACCAAACTTGGCCGGCGTATGGCTGAATTTCCATGTGATCCGATGATGTCGAAAATGTTGATGGCTTCAGAAAAGTAAATTGGCCAATAAGAATTGCTGCCAAAATGGTCATAATTGGATAATTTATTTTAATTTATTCAACAGATATCATTGTACGGAAGAAATATTGACCATTTGTGGTATGCTTTCCGTGAATGCGGCAATTTTTTATCGACCCAAAGATAAAATTGTGCATGCGGATACTGCTCGGCAAAGTTTTTGGGTTCCTGGAGGTGATCATCTAACTTTGCTCAACGTTTACAATCAGGTTTCAACAGTTATTCATCTACTTTGTTTTTAGTAGTTATTCATATTTTCAATTTTTTAGTGGAAAGATACGGATTATTCAATTCAGTGGTGTTTCGAAAATTTTATTCAACATCGATCCATGAAACGAGCCCGCGATGTTCGTGATCAATTGGAAGGTCTAGTAGATCGAGTTGAAATTGAAGTTGAATCAAATCCTACAGATACTGTCGCTATTCGGAAAGTAAATATGAAAAAGAAATCATCATTCTTTTTGAAAAATATTAATATTTTTTTGAAGGCTATTACAGCAGGATATTTTTATCACACCGCTCGTATGTCGAAAAGTGGACATTATCAGACGGTGAAAAACCACAATACAGTTTACATACATCCGAATAGCAGTCTTTTTGAAGATCGACCGCGATGGGTTCTATATCATGAATTGGTTTTTACATCTAAAGAATTTATGCGAGAAGTGAGAACAATTTATTGTTGTTGTAAAGTTCTTCTACCGAGAGATATTTATAAAAAAATTATGTTTAGATAATTGAAATAGAAAATACTTGGCTTTTGGAAGTGGCTCCTCACTATTACAAACAGAGGGAGGTGGATGATACAACTAATAAGAAGTTGCCAAAAATTGTCGGGAAGACTGGTGAAGAGTTGAGGCGTTGATTTTCGTCTTCTTTTGTATATTTACATTTTATATTTATTTAAAGAATATGGTTAAATTATGTAAAAATAATATTTTTTAAAGTGTGCTGTTGATGTATCGATTGTTTACAGACTGTGAGTTTTCAAAGTCATATTTATTACATTTCAAAATTATTCATAAAGAAATAAATTGTTTATTCTAATATAATAATAAAAAAATATTTTATTAAATCACATTTTGAAAATTGTCAAGAAGGTTAATTTATTGATGAACGATCTGTTTCAAATTTTATAAAATAAGTTTATTGAAAAGTTGAAAATTGATGCAAATTTTTTATTTTAAAAATTTCCACTAAAACCCATTATATAATAATGTTGTTAATAGTCGTATTCAAAACATATTATTCACCAGATTTTTTTTGTATGCAATTTTCTTCTTTTCTAAAACATCTGCTGTTTGGGACTTTGATTTATTTTTCTCTGTTTCTTCTTCGTCCTGAAAATACAAAAACAGAAAGCTTTATCATAAAAAATGACAAATGGTATAATTTTTGAAATAAATAAAATTCACGGGTGAGGTTGCCTTTTTGACACAACGAGTCATGACAACGAATGCTCTTCTTTTGCGGTCGATTCCTTTGGGTCTGGAATATTTCAAAAGCGCGGTTAGCCTCTGTTTTGGGTTGATCGATTGTTCAAGCATCAGAATCACTTGAGCCCACTTGATAAATAAAATAATAGTGTTAATTATAATTATAATTTCTGCTTATTCAATACAAATTAAAATTTCAATCACTTGTCTTTTCCATTCCATTTGGGTTTCATTCACTGCTTCATATGTCCGTGTCATTGATGCGATGAACATGTTGATCAGCAGAAGTGAGACGAGTATTTGGAAAAAGATGAAAACAAACTTAAAATAAGCAGTTTTCGAATTAATCCACTGCACTGAACACGCTGCAAGCCATACTTTTCCAAGAGTGGCTAGTCGACAAGTGTCGAGAACTTTGTACAGAATTTGAAATTCACCAACATTGACCATAAAAAGACGAGCCATCGCTTCCAACGGATGAGCAAGAGTATCCGGTGGCGGCATGCGTTCACTGCTTGAACTTAATATTTCAGTCGTATTCATTCCACGATGGCAGCCAAGAAAAATTATAAAAAATGCTACAATTATTGTTTTTTTGAAATATATTTATCAGTGTTAATCAATTTGTTACCAACCTTGAGAAAAGCCAAATAAGAAGATCACGTAAATTAATAAAAATCGAAATACATCACCAGCCATCATTTTGTAAAACATAATGACGAATGGACCAACCAATCGATTTGATCTACAGTACAAGTTTGCAAAGATGTTTCACTTTGTTTCATAAGATTTCTTATTGGGCAAAAATGTAAGCTTACCTCAGAAAAAATAAAAAATTAAACGAAGACATCAATACGGCCAAAGCGGAAGTGTAAAATTCTGCCTTGTAAGAGCATGTCAAGCGAAATATGATGCTCAGAAGCAGAAACAGAAATGATATCCAGAATGAACAAAGTCCAGGAAAAGAAGCCTATGCATGAAGATGTTTCTTTATTCAACAGCTGAATAACAGTTTAATAAATCATTACCAAACTTTTTATGTACAGTTTCCAAGTGATTCGCTTTATCTGAATGGCTGCGCCAATAACATACATCACAGCACCGCATATTGTACAAATTTCCAAAATTACTCGAGCCTAAAATTTTAAAATAATGTTGTATTTTGAAAAAAATAAATAGTAAAAAAGTATATATTATTACTAAATCATAATAATCATATATTTTGAGTAGTCGACAACAAGTGACATTTATATTCATGGGTGTCATTCCGGCTTCCAAGTATGGTAATTCAACTAAAATAATAATGCTGAAGCAATGCTAAAGTTGAATGGCTGAACAATAATTTTTCATACTGTTGTATGTTGTTGGACGTAAAACTACAGCGGAACAGAGAAAAGCAAAATATATGATAAATTTGAAAAGTTGCGTAGCAAATCTAAACCAAGTTTCATTTCTATTATGCATATTTTTGATTTTGTCGTTACCTTCTCTTGCCAAAAACTTTCCACTTTGCTTCTAACACATTCTCAATCAAACCGTCAATTAATTGCAAATGACAGCTTGTTTCCTGAAATGAAATGATAAAAAAAGAATGTTGAAAATTGCAAAAGTTTTCACATCGATGCAATAATTAGTAATGTACTCCAAAGACAATCAGCGATAAAGCGCTGATGGGCATCAAATCGCCAGTTTGTTCTTCAATTGTATCAATGTTCGACAATGGATAGGCAATCCATGTCACTGATCCGTATGTCCAGAGTTCTTCTTTTTCATAATTTAGAACATGATTGAACATCTGAATTTCAAAATGAGCAACGGCATTATTTATTTATTTATTTCTTGGCTAACCAATTCTGCTAACTACCTGCTTTTTTCCAAGTTTTGCTGCCAATGTAAGAGGTGTTAAATTTTGATTATTTTTTATGTGCAATTTCGCGCCCAGTTTGTAAAGCAAATCAAAAATATCCTACAATTGAAACAAATGATCACCCGCACAACGCGTTACTTGCGTCTCAAACATACTGGCAATTCATGAATGACCATCAGATGTAGTACTGTATTTCCGTTAGTATCTCGCATGTTTAGATCAGCTTTTGCGGCTTTCAGCATGCGGCAACAGTCCGGCTGTCGAGTGCAAGCGGCAAACGACAATGGATATTCACCCCAGTATGTTCGCCTACAACAATAAATACAAGCACCTTTTTCCAATTTCAAAATATAAACTGCATTTACAATCTCTACCCTGCATAATTTGTATTTTGATGAATGTCAACCCATTCATGTTCCAAAGAATCTGTTCGACTTTCTTTTTGATCATCCGGACAAAAGAATGCACCATAGCAACGTTGGTGTACATCAGCTCCATGCTGCAGTAAAAATCGTACCATTGCAATATCTTCGTTAACGATAGCTTGATGCAACGGCGATTGGCCTCAAATTGTATGATTACACGTTTTTATTCATCATATAAAAATAAAGTTGCGTTACTTCAAAAATTTGTTAAAAAAATAAAAAGAAATTATTCTGCCTTTTAATGTAAATGAAATTTATAAATGTTATAATAAAATATTGGCAATCTGATTAACAGATGAAAATTTTTTTCCTTATCGGTTAAATAATTATCCTCAAAGAATATCGCTTGTCACGTCGAATTTGCATACACATTTGGCAAGCTGTTGTGATAGAGCAATTGTTATCCATTTTACAAATAATGCATCATTCAAAACATGTTGATTTGAATTGTTGAAGCGGAACCGATCAATTGATAAACCTGTTGTACCAATAATCATAAGCGAATTTCGAATTATGAATTCTTTCAAAAATGAAAACAATCGATTTTTATTCAAAGGTCCTTTGTGTAATTGAAATAAAAAGAATCAGATGGAAAGTTTATTTTTCTAATGTTATCTATTTTATTTCTATTGTGTATTGTGAAAATATTCTTCTTTGTAAGCATTATATTGAATTAATATTTAAATTTAAACAATTTCAAGTATAGAAACTGATGATGTTGAAAAAATTACAATGAATCATTATTTTCTTAATGATTATTTATTGAGGATAATTTTTATCAGCAAATCAAAGCTTACCATAATATTCTTCTGACAAATAGATGTCGTTCACCAATTTCGGAAATGTCCTTATCAATATTTTAGCTACCTCATTGTGCAGATGAGTTCCGTTGAGGAGACATATGTGAACCAATGTTTCACCCATTGCACCGCGTTGTGAAATATCCCAGCAAAGTTCTCTGTATTTAGAAGCTCCACCTTGTTTGCCTCCTCCTCCGTCGAGACGTTTCAAAGCTAGAAAATAAATGGAAAATATGCAAAAATGATGCTTGTTGTTTGCTTGGTATTTTGCGTAGAATTTTACCTTTCATCATGTCGCCTTGCATGTTGTCTTGATTGACATTTTCCAATATGTTGGGGCCGCTTTTGCCTTTTCCCTTTTTCCTGCGCAATGTGCTGAGTAAAGCGTTGCGTTCATCGTTGCGCATCTTGACCAATTCCGATATGGGCACCAATTTGCCCTTGCCTCCGCCATACAGGAACGGTGTAATCTTAAATTGATGTACATTGTAAAGGTGGAATAAAAATTAAATAACGCAAAAAATTCAACACCTTCAATTCGATCAGACCGTCCAGTATGTTGTAATCTCCAATCGACATGGAATATTTCATCCATTGGATCAATTCACCTTCGCCGTTGTAATCGACCAGACGGTAAAGTTTGCTGTTCTGCGATTCTTGGGCTCTTTTAATGCCAATGACTAAATTTGCAGTGGCGCTTGTTGTCGGTGTGTTGCCCATGTTCAACTGCCACTCTGCTTCTGCTTCTTCACTTTAGCTGCAGCTTTTGCGTCTGCACGAGCTATCGGTGAGCTCTGCGGTCCAGGCATTTAATATTAATTTGTCCATGAAAGTTCAATCAGCTGCCAAATGGATGCATTCATATTGTCAATTGACCAGGAGAAAATGGTCGACAGCGATTTGTCGAATAGTCATTCATTTTCAATTGCATCCGCCGTAACGTTGGAAATTGTTCATCCATAGCTAAGTTGAGAAGTGATTCAGAAAAATAAAAATCAACGATCAAGAAAAAAAAAAGGAAAAGATATTAAAATGGGGGGATATGCATTTTTCTCTTTGCACACTTATTATCATTAACATTGTGCGACGAATCCAATTGGAACAAATTCAACTTTTTAACACAATCTGCTTATTTAAATTTGAACAAACAATAAGAGAAGAATCAAAAATTGACAAATTTGCATTTACAATTTTAATTGTAATTTTATGCATACAAAAATAAAAAAAATCTTGCTGTTTACAAATTGCCAAATGGAACTTCACGCACGAATAAATAGGTGCTGCAATCGATAATTACTGATTTTAATAGCACTTGTCACATTTGAAATGCTTGGATTTGTGAAATAAATTTAAATGTATCAACTGAAAATTTCAAATATATACACATATGTTATATTTTTCAAATCTAATCAAAGTAAATTATTGTTTCATGATAATAAAATGTAATTGATCAAGGTATTTGTTTTTTATTTTGTAATTTTCATTTATTTATTGGAAGGTAGTTGAAAAGAGCACCAACTGGAAAGTGATCCGATCCATGAATGCTGTTTGGCATGGATTTGTTCAGTTTGTCCATTTGAAATGAGCGAAAATCGATCCGGCGTACCCATTCCAGGAGACCAATTGGAACCGAACCCGCGGCTTGTTCGTCCGTGGGCGACGAGTAGAAAATATGATCGACGATGTGATGATTCGGAGAGGCAAACGAAACTTTCTCTTCGTGCTCGCTGAAGTGATAAACCGAGTCGAACGCAAACGTGTGACCAAGAGAAGCTTTGCGAAACGAAGAAGCATGCGTCGTGGTGGGCGTGGCCTGGGCGTCTTCCTTGAAGCAGCAGTTGCTTTCGTCGATTCCCAATTCTGGCGGCAACAGTGGAAACTGCAAACCAGAGCCCACTTTGCGAAAATAGCCGGATACGTGATATTTGTCGACAAACGGATAAAACAGAACCCCGTTCAAAATGAACGACAACACCGGAGACAAAGCGGTGGAGTTGAAATCGCCGCACATGACCACCGCCCGCTGTTGGCGCTGTCCACTGTTCCCATCTTCTACTGTGGCCAATTTTTTCACATGTGCCAAAAGTATGGCCAGTTGAATCAATTTCACATCACCATTAATCTGATCCGCCCGTAGGTGCGTATTCGCCACGACAACAGTACGCTGAGCTTCGGTCAAGTCGGAACGTGCGTCCAAGGCTCGGATGCGCAAGCATGCGATCAAGCCGATCTGATACGGGACGACAATTCTCCCGGGAATGGTCAGCTCGACACCTTTGACACTGACCATTGAAAAAACACTCCTCTTCCAGGCGATCAGAATTCCATCGGGTCGGTCGCCTTTCTGCTTGTAAATCGTCGAATAGCCTCTGTAATAGAAATACGGTACAAACCACCGTTTCAAATCGGCTTCATCAACTTCTTGAAGACAATAAACATCGGCACTGATTTCGTCGATCATTTTTTCCAAACAATTCCTACGGTACGTCCAGTTCAAATGTTGAGGATTGCAACGTCGATAGTTGTTGTTGTTCGTGCTGATCAACGTCTGACTGAGAACATTGTACGAGCAGACGCTGAATCCCGCACTGCCAGCTGAAATTTGGTACTCTCTGCCGGTGGTTTGTATTTCATTTTCGAGCAAATCATCCACCGACGACATCACCACGATCTCTTAACCCACCTATTCAAAATACAACGTCCTCCTTTAGCAATTATGCACTGTCGATTGTGCTGAAATTATCAATTTTTTTAAATATACAATACAAGATGAATATGCTTAAATGATAAACGAAATACAACTATTTTCAAACACAACCGATACGTATGCATTCATTCAATGCAAAATAAAACATACGAACAAAACTGATTCGAAAATAAATTAAACACAAAAAAACATCCTTCTTCCATGAAATATACAATAAAACTTGAAGTAATTTTCACAAATTATCCTAAACTAGCATTAAAAAATCGAGCATGGAAAATTGCTGACTGAATTATCAGTTTAAATTTATTCAATTAACACCTCAATAAAATTTATTAAAACGTACCATCGATTTTTACTGCTATACATGCAATAAATCGACTGCGCATCAATCAGCAACACAAAACAACAACTTCAAAATAATCATCGGTAAAATAAATTCAAATGCACGAACAACAGTAGTCCATAATTATAATAAAAATACACGCATCATTATGAATTTTTTGAAAAATAAATTAAGCTTAAATTAATCTAACCTTAAAATTTAAGAAACTTAATTATCAGTTAATGCAATTTTATGCATTGAAATGTAAATTTCAAATTTACTTTTTAATTTTTCAAGTTTGAGAAGGTTGACACATTTTACACAGTAATAATGAAAATCAGGTAATACTAATTTTTAAATTTTATTTGTAAATAGAGGACAATGAAGCAGATCTCATCAAATGGTGTTGGCCGTGGTCTCATCAAATTTTCAAATGATATCCTATCGTTATTTAACAGTATCCACTTTAATTAGGCATTTCCACGCATCTGAAGTTCATACACAAACAAATCATAAAAATGTATTTATTTTTCAATATCAAAATGAACGTTAAAAAATTATATTTATCAACGTATATTGCTCAGTTTGGCAGTTTATAAAATAAACAAAATTAATAACTTCTGTGTAATTTTGAAAAATTGACAGATTAGAAGGATGGTTACGTTGGGAAAAATTAATTCTTATTGTTCATTTAAACTGTTTCAAAATTTTCAAACTGACTTACTTTATGACATAAAAATCTTTTACATTAACAATTTAAATGAAAATTTCAAATATTTGCATTGAAGCAAATTAAAATTAAACCAATTTTTGTTATCAATCAATCAATCAATCAGTCAATAACTAAAAATAAAGCTGAAGGTCATGTTGAACCAGTTTTGCAATCTTTATTTAACTGCAGCAATTATAATTTAAATTTTTTGCATACATCACTTATTCAAAATATCATCTAATTATGGTCTTTTAATTTGAAATTGACAATAAATAAATCTTTGCAAACTTTGCAAAGAAATGCATTTTAACGTTGAAACAAAATAACATTTTACCGTATAATTCTGTTTTTTATTCACTTTTATTCATTCAACTGTTAAAATAAAAAAATTTCTGTCATTCTATGAAAACTGTTTAAAATATTTTTGTATACAAATGATTTACTGTAACATATTTTAGTCAAGTTTAAATTTTCAAAAGATAAAGAATAAATATCGAAATGTGAACGTTTGACAATTTAAACGGTTAAATAAATCAAAAATTATTATGTTAACATGTAGGTCTAAAACAAAAGAATTTACATTCAATTATTTATCGTGTGGATATTGTAATAACTATTAATTATTACAATTGTAATAAACAATTGACATAGAAATTCAATACTGTCGTGAATAAATGAAATTTTTTTTTATAAAAAATTCAACAAAATGCAAGCATGACTTATTTGTAAAAATCAAAAAAATTGGATGAAATCAGAATTTATTGAAATTAATTTGAAAATTGGGAAACGTAAAACAATTTGAAATTTCAAATTATCCAAGTTCCTGCATATTGATCAAAGGAACGAACTAAAAATAAGAATAAAACTGCAAACGTAAAGTAGATTTGATTGTATGTAATATATAATTCAGAAAAATTGACAAAAAAATAATAAAAGTGAATAATAATTTTCAAGTTTCACATTTCACCAAAGACCCTTGGAAAAGCCACCCGGTGGCTGACGAACCCTGGCACTTTGCGAAATTGGTTTCTTTGTAAAACTTTCCTCTTCAAATTCATTTTTATTGAAATTGTTGTTCGTGTCGTTTGTATTTGCATCCGAGAAGCTAATTTTGGTCAAGCCATTTTCACTTCCACTAGTTTCATTTTTGGACAAGTCCCCATTGAACATACCGTCCATTTGGTCAATGGTATCATCGTCTTCGGATGCTCTTTTCAAATTGCCATTATGCTTCACTACCACTTAAAAAAAGCAATTTTCAAACCAATTCTTTGAACTGTCCAAAGTGGTCGAAATTGTTGAATAAACTGCATCAGTTTTATGAGCAATTTTAAAAATTAAAAATATTTTCAATTATACCAATTGGCCTTCTTTTTTGAAACTCGTTTCATTTTTACGGCAACAGAAAGTTCAAGTAACCTTGAAAATTTTCATACAATCTACCGCGATAAAGGCAGTGAAAAAAGCAACTTCTTGAAAATCAAGTTCACAATCGATAATAAATTCAGTTAAAATTAACATGAAAATTTTACGATAACATTTATTATTATTCAAAAAAAACGACCGTTTTATGAGATTTTCAAGTTTGTCATATTAAAATGAAAACATAATCTTGTACTAGTATTATTGCAAAATTTTTATAATCTAAAAGTTTTATTTGCTCATTTAATGAATAATTAATTGAAGAAATTTTTTGTTTAACAATCTGAATGAATAAAGTTAGTTTGAAAAGATTCTTTATTTCAATAATGATAAAATTTAATTCGAACCTGCTTCTTTTTTGACAACTGCAACAGGAGATTTTTGGTCATGCGTACAAAAGACAGATGAACGATATGTATCAGACAAACGAGAACGTCGTGGGGTAAACTCTTGGTCTGTTGTTCCAAAAAGACGATCTTTGGTATTCAAATTGGCACTAGGTGATTTCTAAATGCAAATTATTTGTTAAAAATTCATTATATATATATAACACATCCACATCCATGTTTTATAATACAAAATTTATTTATCATTATGATATACAGTAAAATCAACGAATAAGAATTTCAATAGTTGATTTAATTAAATATAATAGTATCATTAATAAGAGAAAAGTCGAATAAAATTTCAAATGGAATAATAATTATAATAATAGAATTGAATAAATAAATAATGTGGAATTTCTTACTTTCATTGAAGGTCTGAATTCAGATTCCATTGCAGCGAAGATTGAAGATTTTTGATTATTTCGAACCCGACGTGGCGTAGCAGAAGGGCAGCGGTCAGAATGGAGCGAGAAGATATCACTGCCGAAATGACTTGGGGTTGTATTCGTCCTGGTTAAATGGAAATAATTTTCACTTTTGACATTGCATGTTCCACTTTTTGCCATTTTGCCGGTTTAAAATTTAACTTTTGTTCACAATAACAGCTTTGAACATACAATACAGTGGAAAACTGAAGATTTCTCAAGACTTTTCCACAACGGTCAAGGTCGACAGATGCTTTCGACAAAATTTAAATTTAAACTTCAAAATAAACTCTACGAAATTCTCTTTTCACACTTATCTCATCTCACACTCTTATTATACTTTTCTTTTCACGCTCCAAGCTATTATATATATAGCCTCAATGAGGGAGCTTTATTCCAATACTGTGAAGCAAATTTCCCCCATACAAATGTTGGAAAAAATAGAACATGAATTTTTTTGTTTAGGTAAAATTACAAAAAAAAATTATTTAAATAAATTTTAAAAGTCACACTGCTATTCTGTCAATAAATAATTTTTGAACATTTACATTTTATACCTCAGTCAAAAGTGAAGAAAACATTCGCTAAATAATCAACACTCGCAATAATTTAATATTGAAAATTAGTTTAGGAATTACGAAGAATTAAGAACATTTAGCTTTGCTAATACTCAGTTTAATATATGTGTGCAGATTTTTAATCTCAATATCAGTGTCCCGCATTTGATGATGCAATTGCCAGGATAGACAGAGGCTTTTTACTGATTACTGAAGTCAATTGATTGACTGAGTTGTAGTTTCACATAAATAATGCAATTTTTGCAATACTATAAGAAAAAAAAAGATTATAAAAGATTTAAATATGATTTAAAATGAAAATAATTTTTCAGTTGGTGCATTGGAAATGTTTCACAACAATTCGACAATCTGAACAAATATATAAACTGCTTATTCCATTATATAAATTGTTGGTTAACGAGAAATTCAATACACGTAAAACTTTTCAACACTACATTAAATCAAGATGTTTGCTAATATAAAAGCAAACTGTTTTTACATACGTATTTCTATGGTGTTAAATAAAAATTTTTGAACAATAACCTCTGATAGGCCTAGGTACTATCACAGCAACAGCAAGATAATTCTTAGAGATTATAAATTTAAGTTGTATCTACATTTATTGAATTTATTTGTTTTCGGAAAATATTGCTAAAATATTCAAAAACATGCTTTTGTAAAAATAAATTTAAACATAATATACTGATACATTGCTAAAATAAATGAAACACCTTTTTATTGCATTACAATTTTGAAAATTGACAATAAATTAAAAGTACCTTTTAGAATAAATTTTCAACTAATAAACCACACGGAATGTACAAAATTCAAATACTTTAGAATTATTGCATTTTATTTTATTTTGAAATGAAACCAATTTCATCGACTGAACTGTTTTGTTCTTTTAGCCGAATTTAGGCCAAAGCTTAAATTAATTATTAATGTTTCTAATGAAAGCGTAAATGCAGCATAAGTAGACATGTGAAAATTGACCTCTGTTTTCGAATAAAATTTAATAAAATTTCTTCTGAGCAATAAAATCGAAATGACACTCTGAAACTCAATTAGCCAATTCTCTGCCGATGAACAACAATCCGCCTAAAACGGCTGCCTAATTCAATGCAGCATTCATTTATTTTTCATTAATTATCCTCAAGTAACAGCAATTTAAAATATACTTTAATAACAAAAGACAAATAAAATAGTTTAAAGTTAATAAATACAAATTCTTATACTTATCTCTAACTGATAATAGAATTGTATTTAAACAAGTAGATAGATAAGATTACAAAGATATTGCAAAGCTTAAATATTCAAGAGATGGACTGAAGTGTAAGGTACAATTGAAGTAAAATGTAAAACATGCTAATTGCATCTTTGGGTATCTATTACACTGATTCGCTTGAAAAATTCCATTAAATTAGATGAAAAAGCTGTCGATGCGTGTAAAAAATCAAATAAAAATGGCATATATTCCAATATGTTTTCTTTAAAATATTCATTTCAACCTTCATTTTAAGAATTCAAAAGCAGTCGTTAAGCATTCAAATAGCACAAAGCACAATGAACAAAGTCAAGAAATTGCCCTGTTGAATGCTAATTTAAAACATTCTTTTTTCTTGTTTAAAAAGCTGCTAAATTTGCAACGGAAGATGCTAAATGAAAAAGCGCGTAATTTTGTCTTCCTTCATTTATCTTTTGATATTTTATTGCATTAAAAAATTAATTATAATAACTATAAAATTCTCTTAATTTCCTAATTAAGTTAATTTTTCAACTTGCTGTGCTTGGCTTTTTTAAAATAGTATAACCAATTTTTTACAAAGTACTTGACGTTTTAATAGACCTTTAATGACATGGTAAAATTGTAATTCACATCATGCATGCAATCTTTTCAACTGATATGCAAAATTTATGCACGGCAATGTCAAAAGTCGGTTTGAAGTTAATTTGTAAATTTCATGCAAAATGGGTTAATGATCAATGCACAACCCAAATTTCAAATCAAGTATTATCACTTCTCATTCAAATATTTCAAGGATTGATCGCAGTTCAATTTAAATATTTCTGACGTTTCTTTTCTCATTATGAAATGCACAAATTATTGCATTTACAATATGAATAACATTCTTCTATTTTCATTTAAGCAAGTACCTTTATAAATTTATAATAAAACAAAAGTCAGAGATGAGAATTTATGGCCTATGTTCATTTATTTCATTTTCAATTTCAAAATGAAAGAGTTTAATGTAAAATAATAAAAATTCACAACTCCACCCGTAAATCAATCATAGGTTGAAAAGGAAACCATTTTGTCAATTTCAGTTAAGCAAAATACCAATTACGGCGCTAAAATGGAACAAGTTTTAAAATAATCAAAAATTTCTGAATAATCAACTTATACACACTTGTTGCTTTCATATTACAACATTTTTTAGTTTAAATAAAACGTATTTCAAACATTAAAGTCATAGAAGTTATGCTAATATTTGTTTAATAGCTACATTCAGTTTGTAATTCTAAAAATAGTCAACACCCTTTCTTTGAAGCTTAAAGCAAGACCATGTATGCGATTGAAATTTTCTTTCTTTCAAATTGCCAAGGAAGCTAATTGTCATAAAAACAATAGCTGCATTGAAAACAGTTAAATGGAATTATTGAATTTGTTTTTATCAATAGATTTAACAATTCATTCTTGTCATGCAAACCCGTAGGAGGAAACAACATTTTGGCACGACAGTAACTTTCCAAAAGTCACAATTGAAATAATTTCTTCTTTAATTTAAAATTAAAGATATTGAATATTCGCTTCCTTATAAGGCGCTTTTCAAATTTTTCACTAAAGATATTTTTATCCTCTCAACTTGCACAAAAGTTAACCATGAAAATCGTTAATAAGAAAAATATTTCAAGAAGACATAAATTCATCACAAAAATAATAAGCAATTTTGCTTAAAAAATACAATTTATGCCACCTACATGTACTTGAAGCAGTACAAAGAAAAGCATGCATTAAAATACTGTTGCATGCAGAGAGAAGATTCGATAAATAAGTATCAAAAATAAGTCAAAAATTTATTCCGTTACTTTTAAAAGAGGAAACAGAAAAGAGAAAAAAAATTACCGGCTGGAAGAACAGTAATAAAAAACCGCCTGACTTTGTTCGGTCATGTTCAAACTTTGCCACTTTGTTAAAGAAATTAAATATCAAAGAAAGAGGCACTGTCAGATGTTGATGATAAAATTACGTCCATGTGAATTAAATTGAATTTCAACTTTTTTCAAAACAATATATGCACATTACAACACTATCTGTAAATGTCTTAAAATGATTCAGGAGCGGGAAAATTTTTTTCTACAATTCCAATCTCTGATTTACCAAATAAACTGCTCAATAAAGATAATCAAGTACCAAACATTTTATTTCATCCTCGCACCAAGGCAGTTGTAGGGAGTCAACAATTTTATGTGCCGTCTGGTAATACTCCGCAATTTCTCAAGGGAATACTCAACAGGCATTTGGAGCATCAATTATAGATTTTGACCTTTTCGTCAATCACTATATACTACATCATTGCTGAAATGCAATATTGATTTCATCGATATTTGCAGAAGCGGCGCATTTTGTGTTTGCAAGATTTAGACGGATGATGTTAATTTGCATCTATGCTTCATCGAATGTGAGCATCAGATGATGCATAAAATGTTATTCATTAAGAATAACAACAATAACAAATAGCTTACCTTTGAAACGGAGCTTTAAAATATCTGCAAGGTTCAAGATTCATCGTTGTATAACTAAATAACTAGCAATCAGTTCACATATAACGTACGAATTGAGAATTCGTCAAGTAAAAATAAAAGGAAGTTCGATCTCTGCAGTTAGTTAGATTCAATAAATTAATAATCAAAAATATGTCAATTTTCAAAGCTAAAAATGGTAAATAGTGTGTGCTAAGGATGGCAATTCAAATTAACATCGCCAACAGAAGCTGAAGGGCTTTTCAGGATAACCGTGCCTAATTAGCTCAAACTTCACATCCATTCTAATGGCAATAAAATCAGCAATCAGAGTAAAAAAGAAAAGAAGTTCCACGATGGGAAAATTGTAATAACCAATGAGGGCGGAAATTGACTCAATGTAAGGCACGCGACATTGATCCGTGTTTTTGGTTTATTAAGAAAAATTATTGACAAGTGGCAACAAGAGCGATTACATCTAGCTGCAGTTAGCTAGTTGTGATTGTTATTAGCCAACGTCGATATAAAATAGATATTAGTAAGTGAAGAACAGATCTCACTCTTTTTCTCGTCTGGTACATCATGTCGAGAAAAACAAATGAGACTGTTTATGAATACGCCAAATTATGCCCTGTAAGCGGAAATCTTTTCTAATAGTAATATCGTGGATAATCCCCTTTGGCAAAACGTCTCTTGGTCAATAAATATAATTTTCCCAGCTGATTGAGATTGAGATCAAGAAAGACCATCTGCCAAGCTCGTGCAAGCTTACTTGTCAAATGGCAAAGCTTATTAAACAGTGCCATTTATGCTTTTCTTAAATTTTCTTATGAAAGAAATTTTGACCAAATCATTGATTGTATATTGATTACATCAACCAGAATTTTTTCTAAATAAAAGTTATTACAAATTTATGCTTTTGCTACTCTTCAATTTCACAGAATCAAAATATTATTTTACTGATAGCAATTTTTACACCGTTATGCAGGGCATAGGCAATAATGCTTACAGATAAAAATGTATTTGCAACCGTTACAACAAGAAGTTAAGAAGAAAATGTATGATTTTGAACACGGATGTGGTTTTGAATAAGGATAAAGCGTTTTACATTTAACAAATTGATCACCATATAATATTATAATATTATAAAATTCTAATTAATAATCTAAAGTAATTATAATGTGATTTCTGTTAACATTAAAAAATTAAATTTTGATTTTTAATTTCATAAATGAAATATTGTAAATTTAATGACTTTCATTAAAATATTAAAAAAAAATTATAAATTTGTTTCATCAAATAGTATTAAGTAAGGTAAAAAAAGCCGCAAATTCATCAAAAGCAATGCAACAGCAAAGTAGAACCATATCTTAAAACTGCACTTAACAAGTAAGCATATTTCATGTTATATTATTATTATGTCAGTATGTCATTAGAAAGTAGAAGGATTATAACTGTTTCCACTTCTAATAGATAGTAAATTTCCATTTAATTATAATGACAATAATATTAATTCAAAAACAACTTAAAAATTAATTAAGTGATTATAATATTTTTATAATAAGATAAATAATAATGCACTATTTTTTACAAATTTAAAATGAAGGAAAATCTATAAAACAAAACATCAAACATGAATTGTAAATCAAAACTGCATAGATAAAATAAGATTAGTAAAAGTAGAATAAGTAATTTTTGCTCGAATTTGGCATTAAAAATATAATTATATTCTAATGCAACATAACTGATTAATTAATAAATATTACATCTAATAGTTAACATCTGTTGAAGTAATAACTGTAACAAGTAATAATTATGTAGGAAGTAACAATCCTTTCGTAATTCTAAGATATTTTGAAATTTAAAAAAATTTTTGAACAATACGAATGAAATTGCATGTTAGTATTACAAAATCAATTGTAAATTATTTATCATATGCTTGGCTTTAATGGCAAAGCATTAAAGCATATTTTCTGTTTCATGATTTCATTGTTCATTATTACAAAAGAAATAAATAAATGAGCTCCATGTTTAAGAAACTGTCAATATTTTTACTTTTAAACTATGGCATGAAATAATATTATTAGTAAAAACACCGCTTCTCAAGGATACACTTAATGCCTATCAAAAATTTATGCACCACTTTGTTTTAATCAAGCATCTTTTTTCTAAAATACACTGATTTATGCCAATTTTGTAGCATGAAACTGATCTTTTTCTACTTATCTGAATTGATTACTACATAGTAGTTGCAACAAATTTTCTAAGCAGTTAAAAAACATATTTTATGCTTCTAAAATTCAAAATGAAAATTAATAAAGCATAAAATTTGCGTAACTCAACAATTTAAGGCCACTCTATTGATCATAAGATTATTTTTAAAAGGCTTTCCATTTTCATTAGTTCCTCAGGTGATGTATGTACCTTGAATAATTTCTTTTTCAAAAATTTTATAATTCTTATTGAGCAAGCTGTGATTGCACAAAATTTGATTTTAATTAAGCTTTCATTTTGAAATATCACTAAAGTGCAATTTCTTGGCAAATTCAGCAGAAAAAGCAGTGGTAAGAATTGTTTATTAGGCTAAATCATTTTACACCATCTTTTTTGCTTCATCACATAACTGCAATTTCTGTGAATCTATTTTATAAAATTCAATTTCATAAAATTATTTAGAAAAACTACAAATATGCTAACTTTGTGATACTGGATTTACTTATGAAGCATCTACCATTATAATGATCTTCTGTCACCAGAAGCATATTAAAAAAAATATTTTATCAAAATATATTTGAAATTCTTTTTTAAGTCAAACAAATAATACATAAAAGCATACCCATTACAAGTTTTTGCTTTCATATTTTTTTAAAATTTGATTACATTTCATTTTTTGCATTTATTCATTTGCTGCAAAATCAGATTTTAAATTCAAAGGCTTAGCGAATGGAAATTTGCCTGACATTATAAGAATTGATAAAATCTATCTAAATTAAAAGAAAATAACTTATTTAAAAATCCAAGCATCATTTAACATTGTAAAGCAATAAACAAACTAGTAATTATTTACAAAGTGTTTTATAACAGCAGAAAATATGCAAAATTACTACGGCATGATTTTTCAACTAGAGTTTCATAATTATTTTTTTAGCATAATATATGTTAAAAAATTTCAGTTATTAATATAAAAATATAGTAGAATAGACGTATAAGGCTTGGAATCTCTCATCAAATTTTTTGATATTTACCAGACACAAATATATAAACACCAAGCTGTATAAAAATTTTTCTTTAGGTAAATCTGATCAGGCAATATGATCATAAACTTATTGCTTATCATCTAGTCATCATTTCACAACAAAGTTACTGTATTTTGAAATTTTCAAATTTAAAATCGCAATTTTCATTTTACTGACATAATTTTTTATTTTTCATAAACAAATGCTTCGTTAGATTTGCTTTTATGTATAGTAAATAGAGTCATCAAAAAAAGGATTTTTAATTAAATGAATAAATTTTATTATATATATTATATATATTTTATTATATATATATATATATATATATATATAATAAACATTTCTTAAAATATTATTGAAAATTGTTTCCGCCTATTATTAATATTCAGTTTGATTAGTGAAAGTTGTATATCTTAGAATAAATTAAACTTCAGTGAGATTTATTGCGCAGGTTGGGTACAATTATATTGTTCAATAATGCTTATGACAGCAATAACTACTTAAGTGTATAATATTCGATAGAAAGAAGTAAAATTAATGATGCTAAGTTTTACTGTATGCATTAATTAAAATGTATTGTTAAGTGTTATTGTGTGGCATATAGTTGTCAAATTATATACCTTTGTTATTGCTAAGCGTAATGACTCCATATTTTCTTCATTTCTTCGACACAGATATAATGCATGCTTATGGTGAAGATAATACATAATTGGTTTGTTTTAACATAACTGCAAAAAGTAAGTAATTGTTTGCAAATTTGTCAAGCCCTTAAGTAAATAATTAAACTCTTACACGTACACACATGTGCTGGCGGGTGTGTGTACGTATATGTACGTGTGCATAAATAAATGTAAAATATTATTTTTGATACAAATATTATGAAATTCGATATTTTTCAGATTAATCATTAGCATTCTAACTGAAATTGTAATTTGTATCCATCAGGTAAGTTATTAAAAAGAAAAACAATTATATTCAGAAAATTTTAAATATTTTTCATAATTCTGATGTATTATTTACAAATCTCAGAATATTCATTAAATAGCGTTTGTAATTTGCATAACTGTTTTTTAGAGAAATTTATGTAATTAATATTTGATTTAATTTAGCTAACTGCAGTATTAATTATAAGCATATTGCATGCTGTGACAGGCAATTGAAGATTATTTAAATTACAGAATATTCAAAAGTCAGCTTTAAGATTCAAAAGTTGATTTTGAAATGGTATTTTTGATTGTAATAATATCTGTTTTGTGCCTTATTTTATGTTTCATTTAAAATTGGGGTAATATTTATGATGCCATCGTAATAAAAAAATGTCACTTTAGCAGAAACTTAATGAAACATTTAAAAAATGCTCACAGCTGAATATAAATAAATACATAAAATGAAAATCAGCTTATTTAAATAGAAAAATGAAAAAAAGTAACTGTTTGATTTATCGTTTGCAACACTAATTATAATGAAACATTTTTTAAAATATTATAAATTTTAATTTTTGATGACATTTTGATCTAAATTTATCAACACTTTTGAGAAGACAGTTGTTGTGCTTCATCTAAATTTGGTAAAGAGAACATTACATTAGCAAGATTAAAAAAAATTGACTGTTGTCGAAGATAAATAAAAATAAATAATTTCCTCTAGAAATACTTTTCTTTTCCTTGTAATTAGTTTTCTGTTTCAACTAATTTCAGTATTTTTTATATCATAAGATTATGTCAAATAAATTATAATTGATTTGCTTATTTTCTGTAAAAATAATTTCTTTTCTTTTGACATATAATGAAGAATTTTGTTACTGGTTATCATCAATTTATTTTTATACACAGCAGCTTCTCAATTATTCCTGTATTCAGATTAGTGCAATTTGTTCGTAAAACACAAAATTATGACATTATTTTTATTGGTTATTTAACAATATTTATATTGGTTTATTATAATTTTGATTTAATGATTATTATGAAACAGTTTATTTTCCAACTTTCAGAATACCGTCTATGTACCAAAGAAGCAATATTCCATGTCCAGTTCGTTTATACTAAATCACGATGAAAGTCATGCTAACAACACTTTAGATTTCATTCCAGACGACAGATACAAATTATTATACCACTGGTTTTTTGTTTTTTTGAATGGTATTTCCCTTATTCTGCATTGCATCTTTATTACAATAAGGCTTTTGGAATGGAAAGAAATAAAGAAATATCAAATTTACATTACAGGTGATATGCTCTTTGTAATATGAAATATTTTTATTTTCAATGAAACGATTAAATAAAAATGAAGCATTTTGATATTTTCATCCATAAATGAAAGTATATTTGCTTATTCTGATTTTTGAAATTTATTTCATTTGCATTAAATTCTGTCAAAATGATCAAACTGCAATTACAATGAGATTATGAAAATTATCTGAAGGGAAGCGCAATGTAATGCTTGCTTTAATAATGTACGATCACTTATATTACATTCATTAACAAAAGTATATATATATATATATTATTAAATTGATTCATTTTAGGGTACTCTGTTGGACTTGGGACTTTTTCGTTAAGTTTACTGCTACGATATGTAAATCGCATTTATTACTATTATGAAAATCGACAAACAGCGCTTGAATGTTTGCTAAGCAGCCCGTGGATGAGTTTGTACATGCCAAGCGTGCTGTTTCTCAACTTTTGCATGCTTTTTTTATCAACCGATCAGCTGCTGACAATGATCTCCCTGACAAAACTGAAATCAGAAAGAAAACGAACAGTAATGCATCAGCTAATTTTTTCAGCAGTTATTTCCGCATTATCTGCCGTATGGCTGTGGACAAGTGCATTTCTGAATTCCAATAAGCTGCTTTCAAGACCCGGCTGCAATTTTTCTTCAGTCGTCACTTTTGCCTACAATGTTGTTCTTCATTTCTTTTGCGCTCTTATGGGCTATTTAACTATTTTCATATTTCTTTGCATATATCTACTTCTGTGGAAGCATCATAAAAATACTCTAGTTGCTTCAACTGTGCGCTACAAACGTGCCGTGGCAGTCACTAAACGGGTGTCAGTTATGGTTTTAATGACATTCGTTTTGCAGAGCATCCCTGTAACTTTTACAATTGTTTATTATTTTACCAAGCAAGGCTTGAAGTTGAGAGATTTTTCTTGGATATCCGAATCAATTTGCTTTCCATTTGCTGCTGTATTTTTTATTTTTACTGAAACTCGACTGGGTAATCAATTTACTTATCAAATGCGCCAATTTATTTGCTCGAAGAAGATTCAGCCCGCTTCGACGCAAACAATAAACCAACGAGTGAGACTGAATTCATTAGGCAATAAGACTGCTAACAACTTCCCATCAAATACATGATGATCAGAATTGTTTAAAATAATCACTTTTTAAAATAATTTTATCTATATTACACATAATACGGGATGTTTCAATTATTGAAATGATATACTTTTAATATTACCAATATGCACCACTGTAGATTGCATTGGAATGTTCGTCATATTTTTTTGTAGTGAAAAATTTATATTTTTAAAAATAAAAAATTGTTCTTTATTATATACTTAAATCTTAAATATGACAAGAAATATTCAATTCATTTGTTATTTCATTACTGCATTTTGTATTTGTCATATTTGCATATTGTCATTTTTACTTATTAGCTGCATTTCAACAGATAATGCTGACGTAAATAAAATATTATTGCACGAATAATTGATGCAGCTTTGATTTTAAAAAAATAAAAATATTAAGACGCTTTTCTTGAATAAATAAATTTTTACGCTTTACTTGCTTCGACATGGTTAGGATTTTTCTTATTAAATGCTCCATTCATTGAGTACTTTATAAGTAAATTTATTTAATTACTGTCTTTTATATTAATTTACTATTTATTATTGTCTTTTATACCGTCTTTTATATCTTTTCATTTTCAACGAAGCAAGCATAATGATCATATTGTCAACAGCACCTAAAATTATGAATGAAAAGAATATGCATTCTATATGCAATACACTAATTCATATTTGCTTTTTAGAATGTGGCTGTTTGCAGTGATTTATTTAAATAATTCAGAATAGCTGATAAAATACAATTTTGTATTACGAAAGTAATTTACAATTTCGTAAATGATACGCACATACGTTCTGTTATGATATCATGAAAGTGTTCATATTTCTATTTATTCTGAGCGTTAAATTTCAAAGTTCTACAGGTACTAACTATTATATTATAAAATTTAAGCATTTAAACAACTTTATGTTATTATTTAAGATCAGTTTTAATAAATGGTTATCCATGATTTTTAACAAATAATGATGCATGCCAAAGTCATATTTTTTTGTAACTCTCATTTACGGTGTTTTATTAACTAGATAGTTATTTCATCACAGTGGAACTTAAATCTATCTCTTACTTATAGGAAGATAGGATCTTATAGGAAATGTATGGAGTATTATTATTTATAATATTATTAACTTTTTGCAATTATTAAATGCTTTCTTTTGCCTCATTCATCTGATCTTTTTCATATGTACATTACTTTAAAATGTTAAAAATGTAAAACGTTACTTACATATTCACCTTTTTTATAACACTATATTGTTTTTAAATTAAACAACTGACAAATTGTTGTTTAGTAGAAATTTTCAAAGACTTTTAATCTGTACTAAATTATTTAGCGCAATGGGGTTATGATGGATACACTTATGGTGGTTATGGAGGGTTAGGATATGGATATGGTGGTCATGGATATGACAGTTATGGATACGGTAGTTATGGATACGGTAATCCGTATCCTAGTGGCTTTTATCAGCAGTCTCCATTTATTGTGCAACAGTTACCTTCTTATACGTATGGAAATATAGGAGATCAATCTGGTTTTCAGTATTACAATCCTCAAATGTATCCTGATTACAGCCAACCTGGAAGTGGATCTAATGGGCAAAACAATGCTGCAACAGACGGCCAATGTAAAGCAATGTTTGTACTCAAAATGCAAGAATTTTTTAAATAATAATTTATATTTTAATTATTTAAGCAAAATTTAATGAAATTTATTATGTAAACTTACATAAAATGATAATGCTATTAGTTATAATTATTTCTATGTAAATTAAGTTTCATGTTTTAATTTGCAACTGAAAATTTCTTAATTTTTTTTCATTGTTGGTATGCTTTTTTAAAATTAGCTTGCACAAGTCAAGCAGACTGCGGAAACAAATCGCTATTTTGTGTATCTGGTCAATGTCAGTCCATGGAACCTACTACTCAGAAATGTAATAGCAATGAAGAATGTCCAAGTGGTATTTGCAAAGCACGCTTCTGCTGGGGTCCTCCGGGTATTTAAGTGTTGACTTTTGTTTTGAAAAGATAATTCATTATATACATATGTATATATGTATGTATGTATGTATATGCATAATTCAGGAGCAAGCTCTCAAACCCCTGATCAGCAGCAACCAGATCAGAATCAGAATACCCAGCAGCCTGATGGTCATTGCAATACACAAGATGACTGCAGCGCCACGCAGATGTGCTCAAAAGTTACAGCGAATACATGTGTAAAAGGGTATTCAATTGAAATTACATGTTCAAGTGATAGCGATTGTGATAAAAAGGATGTCTGCAAGGCTGGAACTTGCTGGAAGGAAGGAGGTTTACAGATATAACAGTTTCCGTTTAAATTATTTGTTTAGAATAGCATACCTTTTAAATTTTTAGAGCCAGGAGGCGGAGAACCAGGTGATCCTTGTAAAGATCACGGTGATTGTTCTATCAAGTGCATTTGTTTAAAAAAGAAATGCACTCTAGCAAAACCATCTCTTCAGAAATGCGTGGCAGATTTTATGTGTGGGAAAAACAAAGGCTGCAAATATTTTCATTGTTGGGAAAGTCTAGGTAAGCGCTGAGCACTTTATATCAAAACTAAATTTTTATTATTACTGTTTAACATAACAAATTTATCATTAGCTAAATTCATACCAACATATAACTTAATATATGTTGAGCAGTTGAAATATTTTTAATATTAAGAAAAACATAATTGTAAGAGCGCTGTGTAATACAATTTTCAATTGTAAATTAGCATACATACGTTTAACAATAAATTTAATGATGAAAAAGGCATAAGAAACAATTTTATACAAATATTACTGTATAATTATGTTGATATTATTTTCTAAATTGTTAGTTGTAAATTATTAGCTAACTTCAAATGATCATCTATCTAGGAACTTATCGTGACAATTTGTCAGAACTATAGGTTAACAATATTGCTTACTGCCTCTGAATTCTGAGCAAAATTGAAGCGAGTTTATTTAGCCATTTTAAAACTATATGCTCTATTAACACAAAGATATATCTAAAGATGCATTAATTAGTGAAAAAGATCTGTCTTTTAAAGTGAATATTTATATTTTGAACATCATGTTACTGAACTCAATAAATGAATGTCGCTCCCTATTGAGTTGTACTCTAAATTATTGGACGTCTTTTTATTAGATTATTAAGCTATCTGTTAAAGGATAATTTTTATTTAATAAGCTTATATGATTATTATCTGCAGAAATTAGCATTTACCTTGATTTTATTTAAAGAAAACTTAATAATAGAAAAACATTTAATGATAAATGAAGAGATGGTTGAGCATACTGAAAATTTATCATTGCTAATTCAAAAAAAACGTAAAGTATAATATATTTTATTTTTACTGCCAGTGGGTACAGGTGAAACAGATAAATATATAGGAATATGGATATAGAAATAAATGATGTTCAAATGAAAAATACAGCATAAATTTGAATTGATGCAAATATATGCAGTAAATACTGATACACTCGAAAACGTGTTTTATATGACAAAAATTTGATTTGCAAATTCTTTTAAAAGATGCTTGACGATGTGTATATTGCTGTGTAAGTGTTTCAATGACTTTCAAGTTTAATCTTTTGACGGGTAACGTTTGGCAAACTTTTCATACATCAAGTTGTGCGTATTATATTTTGGAGAGAAAGTCACTGGCAGTTCTTTATCAAGGCATTTTTTGGCAACTGCTTTATCAGAAACTGATGGTATAGGAATTCTTTGTTCTGCCACCCATTTTTTGCTCGTAGTTCTTGTCTGTACTTTAATGAGGGCTTGCTCATCTTGATTTTTCATCTTTATTGTCACGTCTGTAGCTGTGTTTGTGGTGATACTGCTCTGACGGCTTGATTTGTCCTATATTAAATTTTATTTCAATTGGATAATTTGGGAAAAGTTTTACTCATACTTTTGAGGAAATTGAATATCTGTCTGCAGTATAAGTTGCTTTGAATGTACAGGTTTTTCTTAAACTGTTATGATGATCATTAGAAGCATTCGCCATTGAAGAATTCAAATCAAATTCGTGTATAGCAGAGTTGCTTTGAAATCGGAAAATGAAAGCTTGCTTGTACTCCCAGTCTTAAATAGCTGAGATGCTGTTGTCAAACTAATGATGAGATAAACAACTGCTGTTTTCATCATAAATTACAATATTCAATTGTAAAGCTGTCATCCTTTGATAACTGCAAGACGACACCGCATTATTTCATAAATTGTGACAGTTTTTGCTGAAGGAAATTTTCACATAATCTTGAAATTCCAAACAACTTTGGAAAATTTTTATAAATTTTGACATTAACTGATAATAGCTATCAGTTTAAAAACGGTTGATTGAACTGAAATTTAGCTTTCAATGCGGCTGTTTTTCAGAAAGCAAAACTAAATAAAGTAGTGGAATCAATTTATCAAAATCGAATTTAAGCTGTTTCACAAACAATTTTATGTTAAGGAAAGTGCACAAATTGAATATATATGTTAAAAGTTAACTGATGTTTTACGTTTTACCTTGGAAATGCAAATTTTAAAAATACCTATTGTCACCTACATGTGGGCTTAAAGTTTAGCCCCAGCTGTATTAGATCTCTTGCTCAGAGTGATCTTATTTTACTTTTGCTCAGAATTCGTTAAGTCTTATCTCTGTTGAATTATGCACTTCATATATAAACTCGCCTCTGTTAAACCCTTTGAATATATACAAGGCACTAGTGAATTATTGTAGCTTATAATGGTTGACTTTGGACCATACTTTTCTCATTGACTTCACATAGCATTCTTAATTGTAAAGACTTATTAACCTTCTCACGAGCATAGTATTACAAATATAAATGTTGTTGCTTTCACGGTTATTGACTAGCTGTATAAAGTAACCGACCACCAAAACTATTGGTTAATGCTATGCAGTTGCTCTGCCCAAGCCAGGACTTGTTGTAACAGCAACTTCATTGGCAGACTTCTATTTGCATCTATATCCAGGTCCATGTGCTTGTGCATTTGGCTTGTAAAAGGAGGAACATTGTATACATAAGATAAAACAACAGCATTAACTTTAAACAGAAAAGGAAGTAAAAGAAAACAACTAATGCTGATGAAAATAACTTTAAATGATATAATTTAAATTTAATTTATAAATAAATTAAAAAATAAGAAAAATAAACTTGAATCTTGCATCCTTATACGCACAATATGTTTATGCATAAAGAAGTATATTTTACGGTAAATTTAAATGAAGCATAATAATGAGATATAACCGTAATTTAGTTTTCGAACATGCTCGAGGTAATTTTTCAAGAATTAAAAATGATAAAGCTATGGGTATTTTTTAATCTTTTGCAATATTAGTAATTGTTAAACAGAGCTACTACTCAATTTGTTTAACCCCAATCGTGTAAATAGATTTCTAGATAATGATCATTTTATTCCAGTTAACAATTATTAATGATTTCAAAATCAACGCAGAATTTTACAGCAAGACAATTCTGAATAATGTTAACCAAATAATAAAAAATTTCTATTTAAATTATAGATATAGGACTGTAATTATTTTTTAAAAAATGAAATAAACATTTCCTAAAATGTATGAATCTTACATGGTTTATTTTGTTTTTTATCATGACAAATAACTCTGTCTATTAATATGTCTGCATTATAAAATTTTATGTGATCTGCTATTTTAGGAATGGTTGGCGACCTATTGGCGGGGTAAATGCATTTGTCATATCAAAGGCATGCCGCAACGAAATTTGATTGGTTTTAAATTTTATTGGTTTTCAAGTCGACTAAATTTCATTAGTTGTCGTTTCGATGAATTTTATTTGTTGCTGCAAACCCAAATTTTACAGGTTGTCATTGCAATGCGTTCTATTTGTCAAATTTTGGTTCCTTTTTAATGGTCAGTTTTCTGATATTTAATGTCTTCATATTTATATTAAAAATATTACTATATAAAGGTATTTACAATAAAGGTATTTATTTGATTAAATTAATTATAATTAATTATTTTAATGAAGCTGAGCAAAATGGTGAATCTACCGGGCACCTTTCCACGTGATATTTCTTACTAATAGCATCCGTAACTTCTAAATTTGTAAACATTGCACCCTGTAGCCTGTTTTATATTATCCCAATTTAAACTAATCCTTATAAACAATGGACAAATGTTGCATACTGAAAATATACTTTACAACATCTCCAATATTTCTTTTGTTTGCCGGTATGTTTCACTTTATATTCCTTTCCTTCAAAAGCAAGGGACATTATACCGCAATGAATTTTTGCTACTGAAAATTATGCATAAATTCATCAAATTAGCAAATAAATTAATAGAAAACAAACTTTTGAACAGGGTCTTTAAAATGCTAAATAGTACACACGCAATAAACCGATTCAGTTTAGCTTAAAGTAAAGCCAATTTGTTAGATCTGATCAGCAGTTGCATGAATATAATTAATTATACCCAAAAATGTAACCGCAAGAAAATTTGTTTATAAGCTTATAATTTTTAAATGCTAGTCAGCCTTTAATTTTACTTAATGCTACTTCTAATATATAGCGAACATAAATAGTAAAGCTTTGAATATCAGAAAACTGACTATTAAAAAGAACCCAAAATTCGACAAATAGAATTGTTACGACGATAATCAATGAAATTTAGCTTTGAGACAACAAAATAAGCTGGATTGTAATTGCATAGCATTTAAAGCTTTCAGAAAATGTTAGTGAGATGTTTTTAGAAAGATTACAAAAATTATGTAGCAGAATTTGCACCGGCAACTGTTTGCTTCTTGCTACAGCTAATTTTGCGTCTAAGTGTAGCTTAGTTTAAATTTATATACACGTGATAATAATACAATGAACATTTACTGAAAGCTGAACCAGAAAATATAAGCGTAACATGAGATTGTCAGTCACTGATCAGCAAAGCAAAGTTGACTTGACTTCATTTATAGTAATTAGCATTAAGAACTTTGAAATTAATTTAAATTAATTAAACTTGATGGCATTAAGTTTACCTATTTGTGATGCTTGAAAAATAATTTACAAATTGCAGACGAAATGCTGCATTGGGATAAGATTGAATTTTTTGTTTCCTTTCATTCTTCCCATCTTTTTATTCTATCTCTCGTCTTGTAACTTAATAATTTATTTCTTGTACAAATAGCTTCAAGGCTTTAAGTTTTGATCTGTAAATGGAAGTCTGCGCTTTTCGATTCTCAATCTAAATTTTAATTAAAAATAAACTAACAATGACATTTTTGTAAAAATATTTTCCATAAATTTTCATTGTTAGGAATATATAAACATAATTAAATATATAAAAAATAGCACTTTAAAGATAACTTATTAAGATATGAAAAATTAATAAAAAAATCATTTATATTTGTTTAAAAAATGAAGTGGAGCTTGATTTTTTTTCCTTATTTTTTTTAACAAAAAGGCTATCCATCATATTGATTAACATTTTTATTTATTAAAATAATGGTAATCAGACAGATGCATCATTTGGTTGGTTTTTTGTGATGATAGAAAATAAATTTTAATAAAACATGATGATTTTTTCCTTGAAGTATATTAACTAAATCACTGATGATTGAAATTCCATTCGACATCATAAATTTGAAAACCAATATTCTCAATGGGTGCATCATTAATTCTTCATGCAATGATTTGCATGGATTAGATAAAATTTATCTTAGAAATAATGGAGTAAACTGATTCGTTGCTACATTGCAATTATTGTTCACTTTCAGCAAGCAATACACATTCAAAGTCATTTATCTTATTTAAGTAATATGATCCTTGTGCAGTTAGCATATTGCCAGTAAACGATTCTAAACTGAATATTCAGTTTATGCATTGCATTTAGAAAGAAAGTTTCTTAGCTTCTTTGCTAAATTCTACAATGTTGGCTGGCATTGCAGATATGCTTAACGGTAATATATAACAATATATAAAACTCAAATTGTAATGAAACTGAGAAAATATTGCATGCTAATGCTGTGCTTAAAAATGCTGTCTGAAAAATGTAATTTCTGCCATTTATGCAGTTTTCTTATTTTATTTTATTTTATTTTATTTGTAATATAAGAAATATGCACTTGCATTTTGCAACGCTTCAAATTTTGTTAATTTAATAATATAAAAAGCAATAGTTCATTTTATTGTACAAGTTCAAAATTTAACACTTTTGAAAGTAATTTTGCAATAAATTCAGCTTAAAGTACTCGAAAACTTAATGATTAAAAAATTAATATTATGAAAATTTGAAATAACTGAAATTTAAAATATTTATTTGATAGTAATTACCTTGGTAATTTATTGGCATCAAAATTCATTTTTAAATTAAACTTAAAATATGTGAAATAAACTACTGCGAGATGTGTTGCACATTTTAGAAAATGAGAGCATTAAGAATTTGACAATTCAGCAAATGACCGAAGACAACAATACAGAAGAGTTTCCTGCCATTAATGGTGTTATAAGTGAAATACAATTATCCGCCTTCACATTTGCTAGCTTTACATCAATCATTGCCCATTCAGCTTTTATTTTAGTGAGAATTTTTGAAAAGCACCGCACTAAAAATTATCAAAAGCACATAACAGGTATTGTTCATTTTATCATAATTTTATATTAACTAATTATTTACTTGTTGATTAAATTAATGCGATGTGCTATGAAAGCAATTAAAATTATACTTCATAATGTTAGCAAGTATGTAGAAATAAACTTCACCTAAAGCATCACTGAAATTTTTTTTTATTTTAATTAAATAGAACTGGAAAAGATTAAACTAAAGAATGACTATTTACAGTTTGCTTTATATTTAAACTGAATCTAATCTGTCTTCATCTCTTGATTAGCAAAATAAAATTTTAAATAAAACTCTAAAGAATAAATAACGATGACTTTGATGGTGATTTGGATCATACAATACGCTATTTTATGAGGAAAATTTTAAAGATTAATATCTGAAATAAACTTTAAGATTTATAAAAGTAGAAGTGAATATTAATTATATTGCTAATTTACGGAATACTTCGTTGTGATGTCATATAAGACGTCATAACAAAGAAATCTACCAATAATTACATCTCTACAGCGTCAGTTAAACAGAAATTCAACCTTTAATACTGCATATTAATTGCAACGATTTGATGATGATGATTTTTGGTAAAAAACTGTTATTCAAATGCTCAGTTTAATCTTTATTTATTGCTGCTTCATTTATCATTGTCATTATTCACATTTTTATCAAATTCTCTTATTATTTTTATATTTTATGCATTGAATTTAATAAAAGGTGCATTTTAATACAATATGTAAATTGCAATTCATTGTGCAAAGTCAAAATATAAATTTATGAATCTGTTTATATTTCAAAATAATTTCATCCATTTACTTGAAAATAAAATTGTAATTTATTTATGATATATGATGAAATAAAACAATAATTTAAATTATGTCCTTTTTTATTTAAATTAACAAGGATTGCATTTTCTTGAAAATACTTGTTATCTGTAAGGAAGTTGTATGTTTAAATTACATGCAAGTTTTTCAAGTTTTTCATTATCACTTTTATTAGAGTTATAATCATATCATAAATAATATGAATTATCATATTAAAGTTACAGTTGCAATTTCAGTTTAAAATAAGATTTCATTTGTGCAATTTATGATGATTTTACGTGTAACTGTTGAAATTTTAATTTCAACACAATGAATGCAGCTTATATTTGATAATATTATAAATGACATGATGATTTTAGGATATTCATTTGGAATTCTTCTTCTTAGTCTTAGTATGATACTTCACAATTTAAAAATCACAGAATCCAAAAGCAATGAATTTCCATCAACAATGGAATGTCTACGCAAGAATTTATGGGTCACGTTTTACATAAGCGGTCAGTTGCTCATCACACTGTTCATGCTATTTCTGTGCGTTGATCAGCTCAGAGTGGTAATTTATCTGAAAAGACCAAATATGCCGACCAATCGGTTATCGAACATATACGCCTTTATCATCGTATGCGTTACAGCAATCGTTGCATCCTGGCCATGGATTTCTTCGTTTTGGATATCTGGAGATAGCAGCATTTCAAAAAATTGCATCCTATTCAAAACTATAACTGAAAAATTTTACGTAACGCTTCAGATAACTTTCGTGATCTTTGACATGACCACTGTTGCCTTATACAGTACAATTGTCCTTATTTTGTTGAAAGAGCACAAAAGCTCGGTTCTAGTTTCACTTGCAAAATTAAGAAGAGCTTCGACAATAGCAAAGCGTATTATGATACCTCTAATATTTACCATTTTTCTCCAAACAATTCCGAACCTTGTCGCCATTTTCCATTACTACTTGCGCAATTGCAGACAACTGCGCAACATTTTTTGGGAAGTGAAAGCAACATTTTTCCCCTTTTCAGCGTTGCTATTTTTCTTCACCCAAACAAATCTGGGAAAATGTTGGTTTGAAAAAGTAAAAGCATTGTTTTACAAATATTTTCATCGTGAACAACGTCAGCAGCAAATTTCCACTGTTGCTAAATGTTCTTGAACTTCTTCTGCATTTACTGAACAACTTGCGTTCCATTGCTACCACTGCAACAGTATTATGCATATCCATATGAATACTTTTTTGTCATTTTTGATGTTTGCTCACAAAATAATAATGTTGTTGCCATAATTTAACTGCATTGCATTAAAAATTCTGTTTTAATATTCTCATTGACAGACATTCTGTTAGGGTGAACGCATCGTGTGGCAAAAAAGCTGTAACAAAGAAACATCCTTAAAACATAGCCCGAATTACAAAAAATAGTATTAAATTATGCAGTTGCATTCAGTTTTAAATTGAAACCTTTTCATAGTTGCAACTTTTAATTTTCTAACAGTAAAATTTTCAATAAAATTTAAATATAAATAAATAGATATGCATATATATTTTTTTAATACTGCAACACAATTCTTATTTATTTGTTTTCGTTCAGTCAAATCCAATTTTGACAACATGCAAAACAAAAATTGCATTATGCTATTATTGAAGTGAATTCATCATTTCAATATGCCATGATAAATGGAAAAACATTTGATAAATTTCATAAGCAAAATATATGTCACTAATTACAACTTGCTTATTATGAATGATTGCTTTTTGTGTTCCATTGTCATTATAATAGCAGTTAGCGTGCAAATGTTTCTATAAAAACATGCTAATAAGCATGCAATGATAAGCATAATAAGCAAGATAGGTTACAAGACTTTTGTGCATTTTTTTTTCTATTTTCAGGTTGCTAAAATCCTACTTTGTATGTAACAGAAAAAAATGAAATAAACAGGCGGAATATTTTATAAAATTTAACAAAAAAATGTATTTATTATTAAGTATGTTTTCATCGAAAATATGCTGAATGTCAATTGAAAATTATTAGTCTGCTCGTCTCTCTTTCTCTGTCTCTTCCTCTACCTCTACCTCTTTCAACCAAGCATTTTCCATGCAGTGGTCGTTGTTGAAATCAATGTAGCCACTTGAGTGAAGTTTTTGAAATGAGTCAATTTTTACTTCTAAATTTAGTTTTGCAATTCTTTGAAGCCTAATCAAATAATCGACAATGATCTACACGCATGAGGAACTTATTGCTTATTCAAGTAATATTAAGTAAAAAATTATTTTGCTCATTAAAAGACTTTCTGATTATAGAAAAAAAATACATTTGAAATCATCACTGCATAAAAAGGAAAAGATAATTCAATTTAAAGGTGAGATCACTGTCTTTGTACTTCCAACTAATTTTTCAATACATTGCATTCCGTGATATACTGATGTGATGGCAACATTTGCTCTTGATTTTTGATCAGTGGATGAATTTGAGGTTTGGACATGTCCATTAAATAAATTCTTTGCACATCTCATACTGGTTTTAATATTCATAAAATGCAGTGTATATATTCAAATCTGAAAATGTGAACATGCATTTGATAACGTTGAAATAAAATTTATCATTAAAAGATTTCAGTACTATTTAATTAATTCATCGAAGTTTTAAGCACTTTTTTCACAAGCACTACTTAAGTAGCTTTTTTTTCGAATTAAGAATACTTTATACAACTAACAAAATGATAACTAACTTTATTAATTAAAAATTTTTCGTATAATTTTAGCTTCGATTCAAATGACAAGCTTTTTCTCAATTCTTCCCACTTTGCATGTATTAATATATAACACTTGATAAAATATATAAAATTAGACAAAAATCATGCTTCCGAATATGAATTTTTCCATTAAATTTGCTTTGCATTAAAATAAATTCATATTTGTTTATGAATTTGTACTTTGCGTGGTAAATTAAAGGATAATGGAGCGACAAGTTTAAATTGAACATCTTCATTTTTTTCATACTGATCTTAAATAATGACCACACCACCATTAAATTTTTCTTTACTTGATTATAAAATGTGAACACTAATATTGATTGGCTTTTATGGAAAATTTTCCAAAAAATATTAAATAATGCGCTCTTTTGTTAATCACTAAATTAAAAAATGCAAATACAAGTGTAATCATTTGCTTCTTTGATATCATATTGGTAATAGAGAAGGGGATGTTTTACCTTTTAGAAATGTATTTTATAATATAAATCATTGTTTTGCCACGCTTTTAGTATTTTGTAAATACAGAAATTTGCAAATTGATTAATATTTTTATTTACGGTTTATTCAGTTGGTTTCAGCTTCAAGTGTCTAAATCAACCACCATGCATAACTTTGTTGAATAATTGATTGTCATCAACTTATGTTTCATTTTTTATCCATCTGTTACACAATGAATGTAAATCTTTATCTAAGCAGAATAAATGCAATTTGAGAACATTTAATTTTTAAAATTGTCTGCATATATTTTTGTTATGCTGGTTGCTGTTGTTGTTGTTGTTGATTACTTCATACGTATACAGTATGACAAGTAAACCTTAAGGTTGAATATTTTCTGAGGTAATTGAAATATACTTATGAAAGCCTTTATGAAAGCTTCATGAAAACAGCATTTTAAAAAAAGCAAAATATTGATTTTTAAAATTACCTCTCTAACAGAACACTTTAGCAATTAGTGAGGTTTGTTTTCAACAAAATGGCAAATGATGCTATCAATCAGCTTTATTCAAGGTAGATAAGGTCAGATTTTTTATAGCATAATAATCCTGGTAGAAAAGGAGAATTAAATTAAATTAAATTAAATTAAAAATAACTTGGCTACCAACTAATTTATTTCATCATGTTAAGTATAAAAATGCAAAAAAAATATTTTGATTTTTATGTTAAATAAACTTTTTAAAATGCGGTCGTTTGAGCTCGTTGAAGAGCATGCTCTTGAAGAAGTTGGGGGCAAGTTATTTTGTCGTCCGTGAAACCACGCTGTGTTTTTAATTAAATTAGATTGAAGAAGGTAATGATGCTGTGTTTTTAGTTATAATTTTTGCATGCCATTAATTTTTTTGAAAATAAATTTCAAATCTGAAGATAAGATTAAAATTGAGAAATCTGTTTCGTAAAGCAATCAGTTTTGTATTAACAGTGTAGTGTAAAGTGTAATTTTGTATTAAAAAAAGTAAAATATTCTTTCCCAAAATTGCGTTGCTTACCACAACTCAATGCAAATAATGTTGTATTTTTATGCTATTACTTTTGTAGGATTAGCAATATTTAAGTGATTGCGTGAAGTATTCCTTGTGCAAGTGGCTTCTGTGAAGCATGCAATGAAGACTAACAATGGAGCATTACGAAGGTCTATTTATTTTTTATTTCATATTTTTAATATTTGAAAGTGAATACAAAACGTGAAATAGAAATTTGAGCAAAATTTCCAATATTTATTATGCTTAATAACTTCAACTCCAAATAAAACTCTGGCTAACTCTAATAATTACGGCAATGATTTCATATTTTAACTTGCAAATAAATCAACCTTTAACAAACAATTTTTTTATAAATTTGAATTTTGAGGAATGGATTAATTCAAATATTGGTAAATTTGTGGATTATTTGTTTGCATCTGTTCAGTGTTTACAAAATAATCGATTTACTTTAAAGTTTGCTCAGAAAATTACAAGTTAATCCGCAAAATATAGAAACATGCCTTTAATTTCCGTTTTGAAATTTTGAAAAATATAAAATTACCTTAAAGTCAGTTATGTAAAATTTTTCTAATTACACCAATGATAATAATTTCATATTTCATTTTACACGTGAAGTTTTTCTACGTCATGGTAAAAACATAGGCAACAGAAGGTTTGTGAATTTTTGACTAATTGAAAGTTGATTTCAAAAGTGAATAATATGCAGCAAAATCTGATATATTATTATCTTCGCTCTATATTTTTAGTTTTATTTATAAAAGCAACATAAAAGTTGGAAATGTGAATGTGAAAATTAGCAGTTGCAGAGGAAGTTCAATTCAATATTAATTTTACATTTATACAGAAGTTGTCACATAAAGTAAAATAAAGCATTGTATTAAATATTTGAGAAAAATTGTTGCGATTATGAATACAATGTTCATTTTACATAGCTTAATTGAGAGACAAAGAACAATACATGCTATTGACATATTTTTCCATCTAATTTTTGAATAAAATAAGTCTGGTATGATGACATTTGAATTTTGCGACTCTTTATAACTATTAATATTATTAAGATCATCGTGTTTTGACGTCAGCCAAATCATAAAAGTAGACGCTTTTAACTTGTTAAAAAATCGATGCATATGTATGTTTCTGACAAATGTCATCTGTGCTTATTGTATTGCTACGTCTAAGTTGAACAGATTTTGAGCACAGTGAAAAGTTTTTCAAATTAACGCTATACGTATAATTAAATAAAAGAAATTAATGCTGACTTAATTTTCAAGCTTTGTAACTTAAAGAATTAATCAACGCAGTTGTTCCAATGAAATAAACTTGGGACAAAACAAATGTAATGCAATATGTATAATAATGACAGTAATAATTTAAAATAATTTTTAAATTTTTTAAAAATTTAATCAAAAATGAAATAGTTCCATTGACATATTATTCATAGTTTTGTAATTAAAATTCATAGAACTCTCGGTCAAATTTGTAGTATATTATCTTTTGCTGTTGATTTCATTTTTATGCATTTAAATAAAAATTTTTTAATTTTGAAAAATTAACTAAATAACTGACATCACTTAAAACTTTAATATACAGTGCATAGTGTAATGTATTTGAAGTACTGTTATTTCTAATACATACTGTTTTTCAAAGCTCGTTAAGAGCGTCTAAAAATTAAGAATAGTTTATTAGTTGCTTCACAGCTAAAGTGTTTAGTAATTATTAAAGACCATTAGTTTTTATACACACTGATCTTATTTTTTTCAAAACTGATGGTAAATGATAGACATAAAAAAGTACTGTCAGTTATTTTATAAAATCTTCTGCAGAGTGAATAATACTTTTCAGAAGTAAATGTCATAATAGTATCAAAATCTGTCACTCGCTAAATTGTTACCTAATTATTTTTGACGTTGCATATTAATATACATTGTAGGGCAAATTTTTGGATGTAAGTTAATGATTTATGACGATGTAAGCAACCAAAGTAACCTGGAGCTTCACCACATGTTCCAATGAGGACGCAATTTATTAATAGATAATATGTTAAATTTTAGATTTTTATGTATTTTAACTGAGCTTATCAAAGAAGCTTAGCTTAGAACACTATTAATTTAGCTTAGCAGTTTGTCATTTCATGCCATATGAATAATGCACTGAATACTGCAGTGGTGGGTTTTCACCTCTATTTCAATGCATCTTCTGCTAACTGAATCAGTTTTAATAAGCATAAATTTCCCATATATCTTAGTACAATATAACAAATTTGTTAATTTTACAATGGTATTTTTCTTTTGATATTTAACGATTTAAAATACATGTTTAAAGAAGAGAAATTTAATGAATAATTCGAAATCATTTTCAAGAAATGCATAATGCAAAATAGAAGAAAATTACCGTTTGAATAAAATTGTTTATAATTTATTTTAATTATTACATTTTTTAAATTGAATTTTTATAAAATGAATTTTTTCAATTAATTCATTTTACTTTTTTCAAAATTAAATTCAAATTCTGTTTAAGTTCATTAAAGTGAATTTTAAAAATTGATTACAGAATTTGCTTATAATCTAATATTAATTTTTTCCGTCAAGTTGGATGAGAAAAAGCATTTTTAAAAAAATTAATTTTTCATTAGCGAATAAAATTCAGCTTATTTAATAAAGCTTTTTAACGTAATAATAACTGCTCACATTTTCAACTGTTGTATTTAAAAATATGCTGGCAGTTTTAAAATATTTTTGCATAAATTTTATTCTAAATATAAAATGTTAAAACAGAATCAACTTTGAAATTATCCAATTCTTTCCGCTGTTATTAAAATATGATGTTTGATTCATTATGTTTAGAAATTTTAATAAAATTATTTCGCAGTTTTATTATAAGTTGGAATTAAAATTTATGTTTTTATATAAAAGTAAAAGCGCATGCTGTTTGAAAAATATTGAATAGAAATTATTGATAAGGTATTTTTGAAAAATAACTTTAAAATTAATTATGTGCTTTGGTTTTAAAGTCCACTGTGTTCAGTAGAACTGTTCATTTGACTTTGTGCACAAGATGATGATGATGAAATCAAAGAAAACATTTCGATAATTTGCATGATATAAATAAACTTGTTGAAACAATTATTTATTTATTTCGTTTTTTTTGAATTCTATTCAACTCAATGCAAGAATAATAAATAAACCGTTGGACAATACTTCAATGATGGATGCTTTTTTCAAATGATGCACGTTCGACATCATGAAGAGAGAGAATTACAATTATTTTTTTGCATTGGTTTTGTTGTTTCTAAAAGTGGAATAAATAATATATTTCCCTGAGTGACCTGTTGGTGCGGTATTTATTTTTCAGCATCCATCTCCAGCATCTGCATATGCTTTGACGGAAACCAGCCTGTTGTTGTTGCTTGCAGAGTACAAAATGCCTGGAAAATATAACAATGAAAAAGCGGAATCGAAACTACCAGCTTGGAGATTCTTTGATAGAAGAGTAACGGAAACGGGCAAATCGATATGCAAAAGCAACATCTTGTTTGTTGGTCGCGCTGACCCGCGGTTGCGTAATTGATTCTGCTTCCGGGGAAACGAAATTTCATCTGTGCTTTTCATCTCCTTCAACAATGATTTGTGCGAGCACGTGCTGCCCCACCCCTCTGTTGAAGCTCACTCCTCAAAATTTAGCATCAACCATTTCACCAACTAAATTAGGTAATTGGACCTCTTTTGAATTCAAGTCATGTATCCTTGTACAATTCATTCAATTTAGCAAATTCTTCACCATTGCAGTCAAAAAATCTTAATCAGCTTTTTCCCACATTAGAACGCTACATTCTAAATGTTAATTTTTACAAAATTTATCCGGGTCGTGTTTTCTTATGTTAAACTGACTAATCAGGATGCCAAATCACAATTGCCGTAGGGAGAGAGAATTTTATTAAAATATAATTTAAAAGGCAATAAAAAAATTTTATATAAACGATTGTTCATTTCGATGAATACATGTCACTTTCCGGCAGAAATGCAAATACAAGTTACGAAACAAGTCGACAAAACAAGCTGACAAAACAAATTTTCATTCAAGATTAGCATTATATATATATATTTTTATATAGACATACATATATAAACCGGTTGCAATTATTAAGCCATATTTTATAAAGTTCAACTTAATGTTTTTCAACTTTACAGAGTCTAAATTTTCTTCACCACGCACATCAGTGTCGTCGTCAATTCATGTGCATCTTCAGCATGTCATTTACATCTGGCTTGCATTCGCAGCTTCTTCAGTTGTGTTGCAGCAACAGAAAGAAAACTCACAGTTGTTTACCTAAAAGCTTACTTTAGAAATTCCAATTTCAACCAGAGTAGGGTATTTATTGAAATTATGGAAATTTTGCATTGTTCAACAATCAAATGCAACTTTTGAAACTTCTTGCAGTAATGTCCGGTAATAAGTAAATAGTGCGTGACCAATGATATGTTTCGTCGGGATTGAATTGTTAGATTCATGCTGATTACAAGTTAAAAATTGATTTCACCAATAACCTTCTATATCAGTATAATCATAATGATAAAAGTGGCTAATTATCTGATAATCGAATTTCTTTCTTATTATTTAATGTTCGTTTAATGAAACTTGAACAGATTTTAATTTCAAGGAAGCTTTTATTGAAATAGTACTAGTACTAGTAGAGTAGTAGTAATAGAAACTGAAACAATAAAGTTGCATATTTTGAATAATTTCAAAATGAAAAAATTATTTAGGAAGAATATAAATAGTGTTGCAACAGTCAAAAATCAGAAAACGATACTAATAAATGGAGCATAGTGAAGTAAAAAATAGTGAAAAAATCAAACAAGATATTTCAAGTATGCCTGCATCTGAGAAACTGCTTCAAACAGTGGTCAGCGAAAATGGTTTATTAGATGAATGGACAATTCGTCGGCTAGATGAGACCGAACGCCTGATTTATTTAAAGTAAGAAAAATTATTTTGTCTTTTTAAAAATTTAAACTAGCTTTTACTAAACTTTAAATTTTGAAATTTAATAATTTTCAAATTTTAAGCTGAATTCAAATTTTTTTTCAAATTTAATGAAATATTCGTCATGTCTAACAATAATAATTGAAAAAGAAATACATACATGCATATATATATAATCATTTGATTTATCAAAAAAAGAAAAAGAAAAAAAAGTAATTTTAATAAGATTTTTAACTTAAATTTTGGCTACATAATTAACTTGCACTTGGTAACAGCAATTAACTTTATTACAATTTTCAACGCTTCAAGGAAGTGAAGCAAGTTAAATAGTAAATTATACGGAAAGTATTATTATTTTGGTCGTAAGATAATTTTTAATAGTATTATTACTTCCATTATATAGAACTGTTTTTATATTTTTCAAATTTCTGATTATCAAATTGTAAAAAATGTAATTAAGTAAAACTTGAAGCCCAAAGAATCATAGAAAATTATTTTATTTAGCAAAAGTAGTATGATGATTGAAAAATGGTATGCACAAAACTTTTCGTTGCAAAACTTTAAAAATTATAAATTCATTAAAATGTTTCAATAATTTCTACATGATAATGGAAAAATAAAAAATGATTAAATAAATGCAATGAAAACTTATTATAAATTTGTAAAGAAAGGTCAAAAGCTGCAAAATTATTTTTTTATATCAGTATCAAAATTTAAATTTACTGAGAAAACTATTTTATTTCTGTCAGTTTGTTTTCTTCAGATTATTTTCATAAATAGCAAATTCAGATAAATTAATGGAATCTTCATTTTATAATAAACATTTTTCAAACTTACAAATTACATTTGAATCAGTCAGCAGTGAATCAAATTGTCATTTCCATTGCAAAATGCTTCTTCACACATTGATGATGATCACTTGTTGCGATACTACAGACTCATCAGCAGTTGCCACTCCGCTATTTCTATCGACCACTAGTGTATTAAATTTTTATAATTTAAATGTAAATCGCAATTTAAATTTTTTTTCTTGAAACATTTAAAGCTGTAATCAAATCAACAAGTGTAATACGCTTCTATTATGCATTTTTAAGTTTAGAGCGAAGTTATCAATTTTAACCAAAAACTACAGGCAAAATATGGAATTTAAATAATGCCTCTGTTCTTTAAGTATAGAATAAATAGCTTCCGTTATTCTTTAAAGCATACTGCAAGCACAAGCACGGACATATTACAAGATAACATCTTTCCATTATTACATTCAAGCAAGTGATTTTTGATGAAATTGATTAACGATAATGCGATATGTCCGTTGACTTTGTGAAAGTTTTTAAATATGAAATAAAAAAGAACTCTGACAGTCTGCAAATCAGCTGTCATTTTCCAATGCTAAAAATATAATCTTGAGAAAAGAGCAGATTTTGTTCAGAAATTTTTCATCGATTGCACATCTCAGAATGTGAAAGCTTTACAAAAGCAAAAACTGCAATGCAGCTTAAATAATTTTAAATTTACAAACGTTGATATCGCTTGTTTTTAATGAAACATTACTGCCATTCAATTTTATTATTAATTATATGTATTTATAAATTTGAATTTTCTTTTTATTCATGTCAATTTTTGACATGTCATATTTTTGATATTCATGAATGTTGGATACTTAGATTGAAATTTCAATATTTTCATGCATAAATTGCACTTTTTGATGAATACTTTATTGAATAATAATATTTTTAAAATTATAAAACACAAATTATAATCAATGTCGTCATATTCGAATTCATACAATGAAATTACAAATATGAAAATGTGCTGTTCTGATGATTGGCATATAAATGTGATAATGTTATTCATATGATTTGAAATAATATGAATGTGTTAAAATGATTTGATGTCTTGAAATGGCATAAGAAATCATCTTGCCAAAGAAATTATAAACTGCTATGTCAACGGCAAGCTGTTTGGTTCTCCACAGTTGGTTATATTTACACTTTTTTCACTCTTAAATTTAATTAATATAAAAATTTTGAAGTGAAAATATGAAATACTGATAAAATGATTTTTTGATAAGTTTTGATAATTTTTTTGATAAATGAAATACTGACCAAATATATAACGATATCGGTTTAGCAAAAGTTCAAAAACTGCAAGTTGGATACCACCTCCTCATCTGTGGAGATGCTCACTGGGTATGCCATACGGTTATGAAATTGCAGTTGGCGAATATGGTGAAAATTATTATATCAAGTAAGTTTATTCTTCATTATTGTTAATTAAAATATTCAAAAATTCAAAATGAATGAAACTAACTGATTTACCGAGCTTTTGGAAACAATGCATTTCTTTGCATAACAATAATCAAATGTGAAGGAAGAATGTAAGCAGTTGCAAAGTTTTCGTGGAAATTTTTCTCAAGTCAACAAACTCTTTGAGAATTAAAAATCCAGTAAACCACAAAACAAATATGGTTTTATATTTCAAAGAGAAAAGGATATTTTGCGCATAGTTATATAAGAAAAGAAAAAATTAAAAAAAATAGTAAATCCATTTGTTATTTGTATTATTGTGTATTATTTAAAGTATTGTATTATTTAAGTAGATTGTGGGTATTATTTAAATTTTAAAGCGTTCAATTTTATGGACATCTGTACGGAATTCAACTTGACATGACAACGGTTCTTTTTACATGAAATTTAAATAAGACTTTTTCTTTGGATCGATCTAATTTTCCACAAAAAAAGCAAACAGATCGCATCAGTTGCATAATATGGATTGCATAATAGTATTGAACTCATGATCAACGTTTGATATTTGTATTTTTATTGACTGTTCACTTTTATTCACTTGAATTGTTATTAATTTCTTCTCTGATTGATTATTTTTCTTCTTTTGAAAAAATTACAAAAGAAGCTTGAAGATTCAATTTCTTACAGTAATCTTTGAAGCAATTAAAAAATATTATCTGGCAGTACGCGTATGATTAAGATTAATCTTTTTTATAGAAACAAGCAAACAATTCAATATGAAGTCAGTTCTCGTGGCATTAAAAGGTGATAAGCTTGAAGATAAATAAGCACTACCACTGCCACTGTTACTTCTACTACTACTACTGCTACCCCTACTATAACTTTAACTATTACTATTATTACTATCACTACTCTAATAACAGCGTTATATTAGTGATTCCTTTGATTTTGCACATACTGTTCATAGCCTAGCTGTTCAATCATGTGAGCAGGAATCAACTATTAGCTATTAGCGGTGCCACAATTTTCAATATATCGCTTGATTAATTCCTGGACGACAGCAATCGACAAAGCATCGACATTTTTTGATAGATACTGAATTATTTGACTTCTTCACTGAGAAGGAATGTTTTAAACAACATATAAATTTATGAATCGCATAAAATTTGTTATAGTTAGTTTATAAGCATAATATTATAAATGATAAATGCAATTTGTATGATTTTTTGCGCTTCGTCTTAAGAATATTATGTAACAAGACCAATTAGCTGTATTTGCATTAATGTTATTGCATAGTTATAACTGCTAATTTTGTTTTATTGCTGAACAAAATTTCAAATGAAATTTAAGCAAAAAACATAAATAAACAAAATAGTTGAATAAGAATGCGGAAATTGCATTTAATATTGAATACATATGCATTATTATTTAAAACAGGTATTGAGAAATGGCGAAAAAATTCAACTTGAACTATTTTTAATAATATGAACGTTGAATAAAAACAAAATGCCGCATATGCGACACACACACACACACATACACATTGACACACACATTTCTGAGTTCGATGTAATCAATTGATTTTTATGACAAACTTTACCATATTGCGTATACTCTGTTATCTGGGATGTTTTTATTACTGGACTATTATTATGTTTTCTGCCTTTAAGAAATGACTGTTGATTAACTTCTGAATGGCTGATTCGAAATTGCAATTTTCATCAAACATTCACTGATTTTCCAACATAAATCTGATTCATTTTTGATATTTGTATAAATTTCATCATTTATTTATCTAAAAAATAAATAAATAGATCGCTTTTTTATTTACTGAAACACTGTAAATGGTATTATTCATTCATATATGTGTAGATTGTAATTTAGGAAGTTTGTTTGATTTGAAACTTTATTCTTGTTTAATTTCTGAAATGATCTATTTTGTTCCAGAAGTGATCCACAGCATTTTGTTAATCAAGAAATGGAAAAGAAAATGATTATCTTAAAAATTTGCATAATTCAGTTTTGTGACCAATAAATTGGCTATAAGTTCAATTTAAGCATATTATGAAAACTGTTGTTTCACACTGTCACACGGCAAACCAGAGTGCAATATCAAACCAATTATGGATTTGATTTATTGCCAACTAAATTTATTTTTTAGCATCCCAAAGAAATAAAAACTGAAAAGTTAAAATTATAGTTGAATTTAAATTGAAATGCTTTGATCAGTGATTGTGAAATAGTGGATTTTGAATGCAAATTAATAATATAACAAAAGTGCACAAAACAAGTTCATATTGCCATTTTGCATGCAATATTTATTTGCAATATTTGCTTCACATCTTAAAATGAAGTTTAATATTTGAATGAGCGAATAGAATAATGTCTTTGGAAACTTTGAAATTCAAAGCTGGTATAAGTTTTAATTGCTTGATCTGTTGCATTGATTGAAGCGAAATAAGTCTCTGAAGAATGCGTCTGAATCATTAAAAAGTGCACTCATCAACTTTTTACTGTATGTTAAATTTTATTTTCTTTAATTATCTACTTGTTTGTCGTTCATGTGGAGAAATTTCATTTTGATGTTACATTTTGTCCACAATTATTTTTTATGTTTCTTTTTTTCTATAAAAAATTCAGTGTAATCATATTAGCTATCATTATTATCATATCATAATTGTATAAAGGTAAAAATACTTTGTAAAATACTTTTTGAAATATATGATGAATGAAAAAAAAATATTCGGATCAATGGATGTATACAATTTAATTTGGTGTTTCAAATGTTTTGAATGAAATGTTTGATGCACTGAAACAATGTAAGACCAGTGGTAGTAAGTATTTAACTGTCCGGAGTAGATTAAAGGTAAAATCCTTTTTATTGTGAATTTACCATTGATAAATTGTAATAAATTATTTAGCTTATTTCAAATACTGTGTGTAAATAAGTGTTGATATATGTGAATCACATTTAATTACAAGGCAAGTGTTGCTCATTGGTACATGTATTGCGCTTCGCATCATTTTGTCAATATGATGTTTTCAATTGAAATGAAGCACGATATTTGAAATGAAAAATCATAAGTAAATATAAGTATGAATAAATAACTATATATATATATATATATCTGTGTGTGTGTGTGTGTGTGTGTAAAGTTGGGTTACTAAAGAACCAAATAAATGCACACAAACATACACAGACACACACGCCCATTGAAGAGTTGTTAATCAGAAAGCTGACTGGCTGTTCTTGATCCACCGGCGTTTCCTGCTGGGCAGAAAGAGCCATTGGAAACATGCGTTTGGATTTAAGCAGGCGCAGATCAATATGATGCCAACTAGGAACGTCGGCGTCTGCGCCTTCTGTTCTCTGATTGGATCCTGAAGTGGATTTGAACGGACCGCAACTGTGTGCTTTTATTCACAAAAGTCGACGCAGCTTTAGCATATACGCCCCCGCTTGGCGTCCGAAAATCAGTGGAAAGCTGGCAGGCGAAAGTTCGACCGACGATTGAATTAAAATTGCTGAACACTCCAGTCGATCAAGCTTGTTCATCATTAACGGTGCATTTTTCTTTGCCCGAATGCAATATCAAATTAAGCCACCCTATGCGAACTGTTTCTCATGGTCGGTGTTTTAAGTCAGCTAACAAAGCCGGTGAGCTCTTTATTGCATTTCACCCCGTTCAACATTTTACACAGGCAAATTATCCCACCATCTATTTATCTGTCCATCTATCTATCTATCTATATCTGAATATCTAGATTATAAATATACATTCAAATCTTATACGTGATGGTCAGCGTTTATTTTTCTCTTAGCATTTGGTAATGGTAATGCTATAAATTTGTTTTCGACCTTTTCTATTTATTCCAAACCGTCATTTTCCATATTAACTTCAATTTTTATTTTCTAATATTTTTGTTTTTTTACATGGTTTTTCACATAATCAAAATATTAGAAATGAAATATCTTCTCTGATTTAATTATGATTATTAATAGTACAATTAAATTAATACTTTATTCTTAACTTAACTTAAATTAACTTTTTTTATAAAAATTTTTTCTGTTTAAGAGAAAGAAGCATTCTGTTTTTCACAATGTAGATCAGTAAATAAGAATGTGTTACGATGGTTGCTTTCATATCGAATTTACTTATTAACGTATATTAAAATGTTAATGAACACATTTGTATAGGATAATATATATATACACGTACACATGCATATATGAAGCTTTTCATATCATTCATTCATATTGAGTGAGTGAAATGTTAGCAGTTTTGTTATGAAGCAGCATTCTGCTTTTCAACACAGCTTAATTTCTTCGCATTAGCATACTTTCATCTGCTTTTCATCAAAATATATCTATAGGCAACTTATCGATCATATGCATAATATACTTCATGGCAATAACTGGATTACCTATTGTTTTAATAAACACAGCAACTGCTGGATACTTTAAATGCTCAGCAAGCACTGGTAAATAATTCTTTTGTTAATATTTACAACCTTTCGTAATGAAAAAAATTTACATCTAATCAAATTTTAGACATAATCAATTTTGCTTGTTTGTACAATAATTTCAAATGAGTACATTCGAAATTTTAAATTTCAATTACAAATCAAAAATTTCCTCACAGTCACTTGACTGATTCACATAAATATTAAAAACAGTTGTCTTACTCAGGGTTTTACAATCCTTTACATAATTATACCTAAAGTAAATTAAGAAATATTTGCTTGTCTATGTTTCCGAATTAAAAAAATCATTTCACAAATATTCTCATTCTTTTTTTATAAAAAATGAAATGTAATATCTATCTAATTGGTCAGTATAAGTAAAATTTTAAAACATGCTAATATTTTAAGTGTAGATTTTTTTAAGTTTCAAATTTTAAATTAGATAATGTCTGTAAAATGAAATTCAGAAGTAATGTTAAATTGTTTAAATTTCAAATTAATAAACCATTCTGAAATTTGAACTTTCATTTATCATTTAAAATAGCTATAATAACAAAGTAACTGATTCACGATGAATATTGTTTATGATTAATGCTAATAATTTTGTATTTGCTTATTTCACAATAATTTTTTGTATTATCATGTAAAACAAGAAATGTGAATTTCGCGGCATCAAAAAGTTGTGGATATTTCATCATAAATAAATTTTTCTTTAACAAAATATCGATGTTATGCTATTGTTAAATAATTTAATGAATTTTTATGATTCATCTTTTGAAAATATTCTTATTTTTCAGTTATATTTACTTTTCTTTGAAACAACGCTTCATATATTAAATCTTTTATGTAAGTTAAATAAAATCTATATAATCCGTTGTGAGGATGCAGCTTTGAAATTAATATAAATTGAAAATGCTGCAGTATTAAAAAAATATATGCTTTACTACAAAATAAAATAATGCAGTCATTAATATGCTTAGCATAAAAGTTGTAAAATAAAAAAGTGCAACTGATTTTAAAATTGCTGCAAATCTCATTATGATAAACAATATGCGTGTACTTCAAGTACTTCATTAATTTTTCTTCATTGATATGCATAAATTTGATGATTTGGTCATTTGTACGAAATAAAATTTAACAATACCCTTATCACTGCATTTTACCTCTTTAAATTTGATTCATTATCTGTACATTTAATGCAAAGGATTGAATTGAAATTTCATGTTTTGAATAATTCTCTTCTAAAAATTTGGGTTATAGACATTTATTATTATACTATCATTTTTTTAAATTTATTCCAATATCAAAGATTACATCGTTATGAATTTTCTGTGCATATTTTAAACTGAATTATTTTACTTCATCATCTTCTGCCTTACTTAAATTTGCATAACCTAGTATACTTGATAATAATTTCATTTATTTATTTTTGTTAATGATAATTGTTGTACAATATATTTATTTTTTTACTTTCATTTTGTCTAAAACTTTGTGTACGTCTTTGTTTAAAAGACATGCAAATTGTAAATAAATCTTAAAATTTAATTTCAATGCTTTAAGAAATTTCCTGTAATTCAATCTACTATTGTATGCATGTAATCTATATGTAATTCAGTTCAATGTACTGTAGTCAAATCTATTTTCATGTGTCATTTCTTAAAAATGAATGATTATTTTTTATTAAATTGTGTATTTTTATCTTGAGTAAAATTGACGAATAATTGTTGACATGCTTTGCTTCAATTTACAATTTGAATAGCTACAATAGCTTCTGAAAATTCACTTATTTAAGTATCCATCTACATTAAACACGAGATACTTTGGATAAGCTATTGATTAAAATAATTATAGCTATAAAATTATATTTTTAAGATTCAGAATTAAAATTTTGAAATTTCATTAAAACAAATGGAACTTTTAATTTGAGATAATTTTGAAGATTTTAGCATTTTTAACATCTATTATTTATTTATTGTAACAATTTTATCATGTGCTCATTGAATAACATTAAAAGAAAACAATATAGAAATGCATTGTTTTTCACATTTAATGTATGATGATGAATAATTTTCAAATGAATTCTTCGGCGTATGCATATTGATCGATCATATTCGTAAAATTTGAATAACTTTTTGCACAACATTTGAATGTCATGTACAAATGAGTATACTACAATGTTGCTGCTTTGCTTGAAGTTAATTAGTCTAAGTTGTTAATTATGCAACGAATGCGACAAAATTATGATGAACACAAATGACAGCTTAATGTACTATACAATTTTTGATAATTCAGATATAATGAGTTAATTCATTGTTCATAATTGAAAAGTGACTTTTAGTCATTTAAATGAAAGCACAACAACAAATTTGCACAACATTTGTGATCAGCAAACGAACAGCACTACTGAGAGCAAGTTTTGTCAAATGGAAAGTGCAAAAGTTCCAGCATCTTTGTTAAAAAATAGCCTGAACATTGTTGAACAGGCAAAATATTTTCAAGCGAACAGTGCTACAGGTGGTGATCAGCAAATCATGCAAACCAATAATTTATCAGAAATGAATCACGGTTAGCATTTTTGACTGGCTTAATTTCTGCTTCAGCAACAATATTTTTAGATTTGCATAAGAGCTGTGAAAAACATGACAATTTGCCTGCAGTTGAAAGTGAAACTTCGTCGATTAGCGAGTTCCGAGCTATCCAAGAGTTCACACCGCAAACGTATTTTCAACAACACATATTTACTGCTTCGTCAATAATGAAGTTTATTGCAGGTCCAGTCTCAGCTTGGATACAATTGAACGAAATCCTAATCGAAAGGTTAGATTACTGAATAAGTTTTAATGGACAGTTTTAATAATAGTCAATTTCACTTGCAGCTGCAAAGCAGGCAGTCCATTTTAAGGCACAGCAACAGCTTCCGCACTTCGAAACGCGTCCATTTTGCCCAAGGCGTATCCATAGAAAATGAAGAACCAGAAATGGATCAAACACTTGTGTTAGAGCATGTGATAAAAATTTATCTAGAAAACGGCCAATCAAAATCATTTCGCTATGAAACAGAAACAAAAATACAAGTAAATCTCGAAATATTCCATTTCAATGAAAATGTCATCGTTGGCTAACATTTTAGGATATGCTTGTACGGTTAGCTGAAAAATTGAATATTCGACTTGTAGACCACTTTGCATTGAATTTTGAATATCCAGTTGGTCCACGAACAACCAAACTAATGACTATAGAACCTGAAAAGCAAATTTGCCAGGTAAAACTCACCACTACTATAATAAATTATACGCAATGAATATTTTATATAACAGATAAATTTTTTATACCCTATTTTATTTTAAATAATAAACTAAGTAATTTCAAAATGGTATATTTTAGACGAATTGAGAGGACAATTGAAATTTATTATTAGCTATTTGAAAAGAAGCTGCTTATTAATTACTTTTATTCAATTTATTAAATTGATTTACTTATACACTATAATCTACTTGAATTTAAGCACCTGTTGAAGTTTTCATTAAAAGAGATTTTGTTTAAAATGATATCATTTCAGTTGTACATTTTTTTATTTTACAAGTTGCAACAACTCTCAGTTAATAGCAAATAATGCATAATAAATACAGTGCTTTGTAAAATTGTGGATTTTGTGGTTGAAAATGGACTTGAACTTGAACACATAATACCAATATTAGAATGCTGAAATGTAATGTTGAACAAATGTAAAAGTTTCAATTGGAATTTTCATAAATTTTCTAATTACATATCATGTGCAAATTGTTCAAAGAGGAGCGCAATTTTAAAGCACATTCTGCGTTAATTAAGAGAATACTAAATTCAGATTGAATTTCAAATTGGCACCAGTAAAAATTGAATTAATTATAAATTGGCTTTTCCAACAATTGATTTTCATAGGCATTGTCTGAAGTACACGCTCAACAATTTCGATGCTTGCTTCGATTCAGTTTCATGCCAGTTGATTTCGCTAGCTTACTGGAAGCTGACAAAAATGCATTTTTGTATTTGTATAATCAGGTAACATTGTATGCACCACATTAAAATTTTGTAAATTCCTTTTTTGCCATTTACTTTTATCAATCTGTTAGTATAATTTATAATAATGTCTTGTAAATAATAATTAATTTTATTCAAATCAAAAAAATTATCTAATTAAAAATGATATTTTATTCGTTATCAAACTCTGCACTCATATAATTTATTTTATTTCAAACCAGCTAATATAATGAATAAAACGGATATAATATTGTTGTTTAATAATTATAATGTTTTAGAGACTTAATAATCTTTTTTGAAGTAATATTTGTTGCCCTGATAATGAAATCAGTATTTAAATTTTGTTTATTTGAAAGGTCGTGAAAAGATTATAAATTTAATAGAGAATGAAAAGAAAAAATAATCTTCATAATGTGAATGTGTTGCAAATTAAATAGCAAAAATTAAGCTATATTTTGCAACACATTTGCCTCAAAAAATGCTTATATATTATTAGAGTGTAAGTGATGTCACCAGTGGACGATATGTACATACTATGCGCTACGACATGTGCGTTCGTCTGGCAGCTATACAAATTCTGCAAACAGTTTCAGAGCATGGCAAAAATTCTGATTCTCCTTTAAAGATAGCAGAGTAAGAAGAACTTTCATTTTCTATTCTCATTCTGTCAATTGGAAAATTCATAATCTAATAATAATATTTTTATTTTATTTAGCATTAAAATATTCAAATATTTCAATTTCTATTTTGATTACTTTAAAATTTCTTAAATTTCATACAATAATTTACGTGCGTTAATATATGAAAATTTAAATGTATTCTAACTGATAAAGCGAAAATATGATTAATGAAACTAAAAAATAAACTGATAGCAACCTTATTGAAAAATTCGTGAATTTTAGAAAGCAATATGGTCTTGCTGTTTTCTTGCCCAAAGTTGTATTGGACAATGTTCAAAGTGGGGAAATTAAAAAATACTTGCGACTCCTTATTAAGGAAGAAAAACGACTGGCAGTGGAATCGACAATGTTCAACTGTAGATTGACTGAAATTTTTATTAATGAAATTTAAATTTTAATCAATTTTTAATTCATAGTGAAGAAAGATTCGGCAGCGTTCAAATTGTACTATTTTTATTTGCGCTATTTGAATTTATTACGACAAATGGAAGCATTTTCTACCCACCGATTTCAGGCTTACATCAAGGTTGAATTTCTCTATTTTTGTTTTGAAGCACATTTTTCTTTTTAGTTTTAGTAGCTATAATTTTCAGCAAAATTAGTGTACAGGTTCAATTTTAAATTCAGACAATCAATAAGTTAAAACTTAAAGTTAAACTAAAAAATTTATCTTTCATGTTTGAATTATTTACAAAGTACACAGTATGAATTATTATTTCAGAAAGTTAATTCAGAAGTAACCATAACAATAAATCAGCATCCCAAATTTTCTATTTACGGTGCTGAAGCTGCCAAAACGGTATGTTTGTGTTTTTCATGTTCTCATGTAAATTGAAAATTTTCTTCCTTTCAGATCAATTATGCAATATCCTATCATGATTTGCTTTCTGTTTCTGTAGCAGATATCAGTCATCGTTCACAAAAGCTAGTCAAAATTGAATTTGATTCTGGTGACGAGAAGAATACTGTATGTTTGGATTTTAATCAGTTCTGATTTAGGTTTTTTCAAAAAAAATTAGTTAATTTCTATTTCATGCAAATGAAAATTTTAGTGGATGCATAATACTGAATTAGCATATGTTGTGATTTAAGTTTTGAATTTTTTATTCTCAAATCTAAAAACATTTTTATTGAATAATTTGCAGACTATCGAGATGATATTGGACAGTGATGATTGTCATGAATTCGTGAGCTTTTTGAAAGGTTACAAGATGCTTCACACAAAGCAATCTTTGGAAATTCATTTTCTAGAACAAAATATTAACGAAAGTATCTTCGTTTGAGCTTGATGTATGAGAATTAAAAAATTAATTTTATATTACAGCGCCTTCGTATTCCGGAGTGCATGATGTATTAGCATCAGATTGGAATTATGCACAGCCGTGCAGCTCACGACTTCAAACTGTCGATCTTTCCAACAAGTTTTCAGACTATGAATCACTGATCACATGCAAAGAATACATTAAGCCTAGAGTAAGTGAAAAGCAAAAATTTTTTGACAAAAAACAGAAAAAATTTAATATATATCATGGAATGAAAAAAATTTTTTTAGAAAGAAAATTTGCCTCAACACAATGACGTGCTTGATAAAGGTAAAGCTGACGTGGCGGCAGTTCATGAGCAGGAAATAAATAAGACGGCAGAATTGCTTCAGAGAACGTAAGCTGAGAAGGGGATGAGTTGAATATATTTTTTTCATTTGTTTCACCGTTGCCAATTTAGTCCAATATTCAATCTCCGGATGAGTCCGAAACGACTTCTCATGGCAAAGGATTCAATTCGAATACACAATCGATATTTGGCAAAGTCGACACCACTGTTGAATGAAACGAGAAAAGCCAGCTCAGCATTTGAAAGCAGTCCTCGATTCAAGCACGGCTAAATTAAAGAAAAAATGCTGTGTAAAAAAATTTTTCATTAATAAAATAATTTTAATGCAACAAAAATTTCTCTCTGCAAAATATACTTCACTTGCTGTCTTGGGCAAGTGGAAAAGTTGAAATTTGCCCACGGGTAGTAGCAATGAGCTGATTGTTTTCACCAAGTTTTATATAGATTCAATTTGGAAAATTCTATTTTTCCGTCATTTTTATCAAATTGATTATTATTTACATTTATAATATTATTTTCTCTTTCATAATTCATTCACTAGTACAGTGAATTTTGAAATTTGTACATTCAATGATGTGGCAATAATAAACCAGTGATAGTAAATGAAATAAAAATCATAACATTCTACCATTGTCATGTCACCAACAGCATTGTTATTGTGATGCAACATTAATACAATACAATACAATATAATATTTTACAAAATGTGAGCAAACTGATAATGATTCATTTTACATTGTCGATTTCAGGATAAATTGTTAAATTATAACATAAATAAATTTAAATTTAGACACCTTTTATTATTGAATTGAAAATTAAATTGAAAAGGTCATTTTGATTTATGTACAGAGAAAAAAAGTTGTCATGGTTGTTGTTAAACTTGACAATCATTAATGGTTCAAATTCCACAAAATATACTTTTACTTTTACAAAAAACTGTCAGTAAATTTGCCCTAAAGTGAATTAATCCTGATTTTAATATAAAAAAGTTATATAAAACAACTGGTATTGATTTCCGTTTGACACAAATTTTTTTTCAATTTGTGTGGGAGGTTTGATGATTTTTGATTTGATCAGACGCCCACAATGCTATTTACAAATTTCAGGTCAATCTGAACACTATATAAAGAGCTCTGTAGTAGATGATGCATTACAGAAAAGCATAATTTTACTAACGAAAAAGCTGGTGAAACATTTTTTTCAATCAATCGTTCGTTCATTATGTGTGAATATGATTTTTATGGACTTTGGGAAATTGTAAACTCGGTAAAAGATTTCCATTTGAATGCAGCTTTTGAAAATGGCATGAAGGTAATAATTATTTGCTTAAAGTATTTTTTCATTTAATAAAAGAATCTATTCAAGGTGCTTTCGCCGGACCATCAAACTGAAAGTTTCTCATAAATTTGGATAAAAGTTGACGATCCGCAGAGAAGAGATGACATAAAGAAAAGAAAGCATTTTACTGTTAGCATTTTGATTCTGATGAATTTATTATTCAAATAATACTTTTTTATGTAATAAAAAATACATATGCAATATTTAAATTGTTTTTAAAGCACCTTCAACAAATGTTATTATTGATGAACAACAACAATAACAATTAATTGCATGGGAAAGTGAAAATAAATTTGCATTGAAATGTATTAGTTTTGCAGTGTTTTTACTGATTGACGAGAATATATTTTCGAATACAACAATGAAGTAATTGAATAAGATTTTCCATTAGGCTTGGCTTTCGCTTTTGAACTGCATCTCAGCAATTTATGCATGAGATTCCGATATCGACCACTGGCTGCATATTGCAATATTACAGACAGTGTAAAGTTGAAAACCAACAGCACATTGACAACCAGCCTCATTGTGATACGCTCATTGCTTTGATTGAACGTTTCTAAATTTTTCCGCGCAAAACAGATCAAGTGAAATATTTCCATCAAGGCGCTTGGAAGATTGCAAATTAAAAAAGCCGTAATCCAAGCCAAGCAGATGACCGTCGCCTTGCGATGATTGCTTGCAAGTAGACGTCCACCGGTTTGAAATTTCTGATGCACTTGAGTAACGTTGGATCGAACGATGTGACGATATTTGACCAAAATTAATGCGTAAATTATAAGCACAAGAAGAATGATGACAATTTCAAAAATTGCCGCTACAATATATCTCGAAGTGCGTACCCAAGCCTGAGTATTATCGACGGTGAAGTAGAACACGGATCCGTTGTTGTCTGTCACTTTCTGCACTTCCTTCATCATGGTAGTCGGTATTAGCACTATTGCGACACTGGTGTAAGCTGCGATCACAACCCATAAATTTTTTCGACTACCAAAGTTGAGATGCCGCAATGGACAATACAATGCTACCAATGGACAAACAGCCATGGCTACTGAAATTACGTTTCCGCCGAAAAGGAACAAATTAGCAAAGAACTGTTCAAGATGTGTATGGTAAAATACCATAATATATGATGTTCGGTCTAGATGACCAATTTTGACCAATAAGCTCGGAATCAGGACAACTGAGCTGATCAAATAATTCACTGACAGTGCTTTGAAAAAGAATGAATATGCCAAGCAATTAATTTTATGATTCTGAAGAACCGCCAAATTGCAAAGTTGAAATGTAAAGCCAACAATAAGTTCTGTAGGTATTACAATTTCATACGTGATAGAAACCAGTGTAGAAATTGATTTTGGCTTGACAGAATTAACATAGCTCGTATCATTCCAGACAGATATCCTTTCAGTCATAATGAATAAAAACACTCAATACGGCATAATTATTCATATTCTAAAAAACAAACATATTTGACAAATCTTTTTCTATTTTCTCTAATTTACAGTTGAAGTACAGAATTACGTATTTTTGGAATGTGGAAACATTTTCTGCTATAAATGATTTCACGTATTTTTCATTAATCTCAGATGCTTTATTGTCTTTTGTATTACAAATGAATTGAAGCATGTGAAATGCATTTCAAGCATAAATTATTGGTGAAACAATTGTTCATCAATATATAAAACATTCTATATTTTAAATATAAAGGAAAAATATTAAAAAACAAAAAAATGAAAATCATGTCATAAAAAATAAAAATTTCACAAGTTTTCTTGGTTATGCATATTTATTATAAATTTATTTCAATTAAAATTTTCCTTTAGAAGAGATTCTTCTCATTTCAAAGCTGTTATGCTAAAGCTCCAAGTTACTTTCTAATAGTGATCAATTTTGTGCTAAAATAAAATCAATCTATTGATTTTCAACTAATTTAAAATGAAAATATTCGAATCAACTTTACACTTGAAATTAATTTGGCTCATTTATTTGTCCGCACACTGCATCCATTAATTAAATAATAAAATGAGAACAAAAAAAATGTGCATCAAAATGTATAAATTTTTGAATAAAGTAATTTAATATTAATAAAACGTTTTTGCTCTTTATGATTGAAAATTTCTAATAACATTATTTATAACCACATACAATTTATAAAGTCAAAATTTTAAACTTCAGCTAATAAAATTATCACTTCAGTATAAACGTAAATTTTTTCAAGAATAGCATCGTTATTAATTTGATATGCACGTTAATTGAATTTTTATAATAAGAAAAAACTGTTCATTAAAAATAAAGATAAATATGCATCATTTTTTAACAAACATCAAGAGATTGCAAAGTGTTAGAAAAAAGTGTAAAAAGACAAAATCCTACATATAAAATGACAATTCCATAAGATATTCTCATAAGTATTCAAAAAAAATTTGTGTACTGCTATTTAATAATTTATAAACTTCTTTAGAGATGCTTATTTACTTCTTTAAATCCGTGTTGGAGCTTCATTTAAAATATTACAGCACTTTCCGCAGTTAATATATTATTGCCAATTAATATTCAGTAAATATATTTTAAAAAATGGTTAAACTAATTTAAAATGCAATGTTTATAAAAAAAATTCAATAAATTGCTTTTTATGAAAATAAATTTAACTAATACAGTTAGCTTATGAAATGACAGAATATAATTTTTACTGTATAGATACCTGATACCACTTCAGTCAAGTATAACATTTAATTAAAAAAAACCACGTAATGTGATACGTGCGAAGTGATAACATAAAAATTGCTAATCAAAACAAAAATGCAAATTACTGAAAATTAAAGTGTAGTGTATAGAGAATACAACCACATGTGTAAAGAACAAAAAGATATACTGGAATATATTAATAATTCATTAAAATTTAGCTTCCAAATGGTAAAATTTATAATTCATATGAAACAGAATCTTACATATGTGCATATATGGATAAAACTGAAAATTAAAATACAGCAGTGCTATTTAGACTCATTTATTTTATTGCTCTTCATGCATATATATATATACATTTTAACATTTAAATTCCAAGTAATAAGAAAATTATTGATAAATTATTAGTATTATTATATAGTTATAATAGCAGCTGAGTAATAGAAAAAAATATGGTAGTAAACAAAATTTAAAAATAAGCATACGATTTCTACTGCACAATTTCGAATAGAAGCATTATTCAAAAATTTCCAGGAACAGTACACGGTGGATAAAGACATTACATTGCAAAGAATAAAACTGTTCTAAATGCATACTTGTTTAAATATGACTGTTTGAAACACGTAAATCTAACCGCAGGAAATAATTTATCAATAATTTTTCTGCTAGTTATAATTTAAATATTGAAATGTATTTTACTAAAAATTACACTAAAAATAAAAAAAAGCTTTCTGAAGTTACTTTAGCAATTAATCTCATTTTTTAATGTTATCAGTATTTCTTGATTTATATTTTGCCGGTGAACACTGCAAATGATGTTAATAATTATAATAATTGTACAAAATCAATGCAGTATAATCAATAAGTTGAAAATTATTACTTTAATTGAATACCAATACTTTAATTATTTTCCCATTAAATAAAGTAGCTTCAAGGAATATAAACTTCATCACCTTTGGCATGTTGACAGTCAAAAAATGTAAAAATGAAGATTTTCATACATTAATTGCAAGTTTGTCAAAATTGTTTTTCATAAATTCAGATCAATAGAATAATATTCACACTACACAACTTACTGCGAAGGTTTTCATCCACAAACACAAATGTTTGATGAGATATACATAAGCAGACCACTTTGTTGCGTTCTGGTTAGATTTGAAAAGATTTTGATGATTAATATGCCAGAGAAGCAAGCTTAATGAGTGCAGTTTGTGTTGCTTTTAAAAGTGCTATTACACATTGGCTAAACTAATTCAACGCGGATAATGAATATTGAAATATATGCTCTTCACTCACTTTAAAAAAGATTGCTTCTTCAAAATGTCCACATACCAAGCAAAACTGCTCACAATGTTTTCAATAGATTGAACATTTACTTAATTATCATACAATAATTAAAAGTGCACAATGAATTTGAAATTGTTGATATATAATACAATTATATTTAACAAGTTTGAAATGTTGCAATGGCATCATTTTCAACCAATCATTTAATAAACATTGATTATTTATAACATTCAAAAGATGCTTTCTTGCTTGTTATTACTAGCTATATACTTAAAAAGATGATAATTATTTTCTATAACATACATTATTGCTATACCTATATATTGCTAACAATAATCATGTGATAAAATATATTTTATTGCATTTACTTCATTATATAGGCATGTTTTCAGAATTTTCATAAATCTAATTCATTATTTATCCAACTTGAACATTATGTTCAACAAAAAAAATTTATTATTAGCAACAGTCATTTTTATAAACAGCAAAATTATAATATTAACAAAACATTTCTTTGGAAAATATTTCATGTTTGTCACATCTATTTTTGATTAGCAAGAATTTTTGTATAAGTTTAAAATAACTACTTTGAAAATATTAAAATAATTTTTCTTCATTACGATATAATTAATAACAATAATAAGCGATAATACAGAATCAATATTTATATATAAATACTTTTATGGAAAATTAATGATTTAAATTTTATTTAAATTTAAATTACTTTTTAATGAATATCATATTTGTTGTGTTTTTTGGTAATCTATGAAGTTTTCAATTTTCTTTAATAATAAGCATAATTTTTACTTCCCATATTCTGTATTAGTTTATTTTTTTGCAATTGTTCAATAAGAAAGTAAAACAATGATTGAACAAAAGATGATCGATCACTTTCATTTTCACACTTTTATAAACAAACAGATATGAATATTTGTTGCTTATATTTCCTTCAAAAAAGAATATAGTATTTATTATAAAATGTGGTATAATAAATTTTCATTCACATTTATCACTTTTCAGAATCAATTTAAAAAATTCCTTCAAGTTAAAATTATTACAAAAGCTTAAAATTAGAGCATTCCTTGCCCATGCATTTTCCATTTAATGATTTTATTTTGAACAAATGATGCAGTTTAATCATTTATTAAATATGTGATTTGGTTAAAATTCGTTTCACTGGTGTAACATTAATTTTTAAGTTGCCGCATAACTTTGAACAGTATATTGTAATTTGAAATTATCCATTTTTGCAACTGTTTAAATATTACATCAATAAAAAATATTAGTAGCATTAAACGTAAATAAATGAAATTTATGCGTATGTATAATGGGAGAAATGCATAACACTCCAAAATATTTACAATTTTTCAAAACAGAAGAAAAATATGCATGCAATATTATCAATTGCAAAACGAAGCTTATAAGAGATCAGTCAGTTTTGTTAATAATAAAATTCATAACTTACATCAGTTAACTTTCTTTTATTCAACAACTGAAGAGTTATGAGAAGTTAATAAAACCATAATCAATTAAATTATTTTTCCACTTTCAGCATTTTTCAGTGGCATTTCAACAAATGACGCGAGGAAAGATAACAGAGATAATTTTTCACAGATATTTTTTATATCACAATAATGTGCCACAATGTTGCATTATTTTCATTCGTATATACATGTAAAAAGTTTAAAAGTAATGAATAAAATTAAATAAAATGAAAACAGTCGCAAATGGAAAAAAAATAGCTATTTTGATCTGTTATTCGAATTATTTGAAACCGCAAACCGATTAATCAACTAACATTAGTAATAGACTATTTTGTATTTTGAAAATGTCAACTTAAGAAACGTTCGATAATTAATTTGAAAGCACACAAAATATTCAAATTAAAACTAGTGTTTTTACTTTTAAAAGTTAAAGTTAATTTAAAGTAATGTTTAGTTTAAAAAACAGTTTAAAATAAAAAACTCACTTTTCAGCGCGCTCGATTATTTTTGCATTCAGATGTGGCGAATTGTGAAGCAAATTAAATTGAGCAAATGTTCTCTAGAATGGCATTATCATTAGCATAAATAATACCAAGTAGATTCATTGAAATTTTATTTCCAGCTCAGCTGTGTGTTCATTTGGTGAAATAAAATGCGACAAAGACAAGAGTAGGAAATCAATACAAGTCTAACAATAAATAATGCTTCATCAGTCGAATTCTTTCTATTCTACAAATAAACATTATTCAGAATCAATTTTCGCTTCTTTTTTGTAACATATAAAAAATATTCTTTTATTGTGCATCGGCAGAAAATTTAAAATAGAAAGTTTTCAAAAATTACTTCACTTGGATAATTTGCCATTCAACGCTAACGTTTTTGGTAAAATGCAAAATAATTTTGCTGCATAAGTAAGCAGAAATGCATAATGTGATGCAAATAAATTTATTTACATTTACATTTTGATCACTGTTCAATTAATTAAATTCAATAAAAACTTGAAATCATCGACTAATATTTGCATGACTTTTGTTTATTTCAAAAATTACATTCTCATGCTGTGCGCATTGTATTTAACCAAAATAGCAATGCAAAATTGCACTTTCCATTTTTCCCTTTCATAACAAAAGGAACAATCAATTATACAAAACTGGCAAACCTATGACTTTGTCAATTATGAATTTTATTTATAAAAAATGATATTTATAAATTTTATTTAAATTTTATAAAATTTCTATGCAATTTTTGTTGTTGAAAACATTTTTTTGACTGTTTGAATACTACATTTACATGTGAAAATTATATTAAATAAAACAAATCTCATTACTTTTGTAATGTAACTTTTTCTTTTAACACAAACATTTTCGATTTCTACAACAATTTACAATTAACGACATCAAACTGAAATCTTGCATACAATGCTAAAATAAATCGATGCATCATAATATACAAGTCAACATGAAGAACACTATTATATATGAAATGATAAACGCCGTGAAATAAATCAATATATATGTTAATTTCAAAATTCAAGTTTAAATAAAAAACAACAACATGCATTGCACTGTATAATATATTTGCTAATATTCAAATCATCAGTGATTCACAAAAACTGTAGAACACCAAATTTCAAACGTAAAAGAATTCATCAATGCCTTTTCTTATTTACTTACTTTTATTTTAAGCAGTTTCATTTTGATTTCAAACGTATTTAAACAGTTCATTCCACGTGTTCCTGGTAATTTCATTTACGATTCGCTGCTTCATCAGAATACACCAACTGCAAACTCAAATGTGCAAAATAACCAAATATTGCCTGATCGAAGTTATAGATATAAATGTGCGCTATTAAAAAAAAAGATAAAAATGGCCTCCTAAAAGTGTTCAATATGAAACTGCCATTATAGTAAGCTGTAAATTATAGAAAGCTGCTGACAACAGTGATTAATTTCTTGATTGATGCAAAACCATATATAACGTTTACTTCTGCTTCGTATGAATTGAACAAATAATCATTTTCTGCCATCAGAACAAAAAAAATGATTCGTCAAATTTTTCTCTGCGACGCTTGCAATGCTTGGTCAAGATCAGCTATCAAATCTTCAATATCTTCCAAGCCAACGCTGAGTCGTAAAAGATTGTCTGAAATGCCCAACTCGTCACGTGATTCTTTCGAAACTGACGCATGCGTCATTAAAGCACTAAACAAAGTTTTAGTTGTGAGGAAGTTGGCAAGGAAGAGAGGAATAGCAAAAAAGAAATTTCATATACGGATGTTCTGCTAAACTTTCATATCCTCCCAGAGATTCAGCTAAAGCGAATATCTGCAATATGAATTTTCACGCTTGTTGATGCAAATAAAACCAACAGCTTACTTGAAGAGATTTGAGAAATGTTTTCGATGCTTCCAAATCACCTTTAATGTAAAATGAAACCATACCACTCATACCTTTTGTCTGCTTTTGGTGTATTTCATATTCCGGATGTGATGGCAATGCTGGATAAAGCACTTTTGTCACGAGAGGATGCTTTTCGAGGAATTTCGCCACTGCGAGACCATTCTCGTAATGACGTTGCATTCGAATATGAAGCGTCTTGATGCCACGATTTACCAGAAAACAATCAAATGCTGATGGTACGGCACCCACGGCTAAAATTAGATCAACATTTGTAAATTTTCAAATACATCACCCACCAATATTTTCTTTTATTCAAACTATCCTTTAAACAGTTCAATTTATTTTGCACTATTTGCATATTATTTTTAAAAATATTGTTAAAATATGAACTTTATACATTACTATTTAAAATTTTTACGTTATGCATTTATTAAAGATTATATGTATATGTAAATTCTTATCGCACATCAGTTTCAATACGTTGTCAATTTTACATTGTCACGTGTAAAACGTAAATTAAATTAAACGTTTAATATTTAAAATTTCTTCACATACCCAACTGTTGAAATTCCAAGTGTTCAGCAATTTGCTTATCATTTGTACAGACACAACCCATGACAACGTCCGAATGTCCTGTAAAAAAAGAAAATGTACATTGATCATTTTGAAAATAAAATGTTTTGCTCAATAAATCTAAAAAAAGAACCATTTATGTATTTCGTTATTGAATGGATGACCATATCTGCACCAAGATCTAGAGGTCTCTATAAGCATATTATTAATTAAACGAAAATGTTATCTTGCCTAATAGATCAACCTGAAAATATGGTGACATGAAAGTGTTGTCCACAACTGTGTAAACTCCGGGGAACTTCTTCACCTCAGAGCAGACAGCTGCTATGTCAGTTATACGTAAAAGAGGATTTGATGGGGACTCAATCCAAACTAACTATAACAAATAAATAAATAAATAATACAAATAAATGCTAAAACAACTAAACAAACTATTTGAAACAAACAATACAACGTCAAGCATGATGCATAAATGTTATGGAAATAAGGAAGAAATTATTACTTTAATTCCATGTTCTTCAATAAATTTTCCAATATTTTCTGCACTGAGAATTGCTCGAACGCATTTAATTCCAGCTCTGGAAACGATGCGATTCAAAAATCTAACCGTCCCACCGTACATGTCGTTGCACGCAAGAACAGTATCACCAACGGTCAACAAGCTCACAACCGCCGCAGAAGCCGCAAGTCCACTAGAGTAAGTGCTACCTGAAAAGCTTTATTTTTCTTTAATTCCAATTTAATCATTAACATTTTTTATAAATTAATATATACATATGCATGTAAACTTTCTTACAATGCTTTGCTGCTTCCAATGAAGCTATGCATAATTCCAAAGAAACTCTGGTAGCATTCCCAGCTCTTGAATAGTCGAAACTCTAAAATAAAACAATTTTCACAAACAAATAAAATTTTCTTATCAATTTACAATTATTATATAATTTGAGCATATAATTAAAAAAAAAGAAATATCAAATGATACTTAAATTGCAAAAACAATCTCAACAAAATTAAAAAGCTCTTTACTTAACCCGTCTAAGTCACTTTTCATTGATTTATGGATTTACTTTTTAAATGCAACTTGTGCAGTGAAATAAAAATAATTGATTTTAAAGTACAATTTTGCAAACATTATTTTTAAATTTTTTTTAAAGTAAATAGTATTTAATCGGCAAAGAAATAAAAGCACAATTAACATGCTAATTAAAAAACCAATTAGCAAAGTGTAAAACTAATAATAAATCGTTATAATAATGGATATACAGAAAGCAAGTTAATTTTCAAATCAACATCAAATCTTCATAAAATAAATTATGCTGCACAATACTATTAAATTGAACACTGACTATTTCATGCAAAACATATTTACTTTACATTCATAAAAGATAAACAAACGAACAAAAGCATGCAAACAGTTAACAATACTATTATTATTATTATGCAACTAATATTTGTCATAAATCACTTGTAATTAAAAATGATTTGCAGCTTGCTAGTTAGCATATTAATCACATCACTTACAATATGAATTGATTAACAAAATAGAAAATCCAGAAAAATAACTTTAAAATATTAATAAATTTTGCATATTGGACAGAATTGATTAAATTCACACGACATTAATATTATTGGCAAATAAAAGTTCACTCTGTATTTTGGTAATGCATTACATTTCAATAACACGCTATAATTTCAAATCGAACAGAAAAACTGTCATCTAACGTAATATCATTAAAAATTCATACTTTTGGTTCACCAGGTGCAGGTTGCTTAAATGTTGTGGCTAAACAAATAGGAGGTACAACTTCATGATGTGCCCATTGTTCTGGTTCTTGTCCAACATGAAGAGCGTCAGTAGCAAAATGGGAAAACGTAGACATTAAAGTCCAACAATCTAGAAGGAATGAATAGATATGCAAATTATGTTTCATACAACATTCAGTACATTCAACGCTCGATAAAAATAAAAGTTTCATATAATCAATTTTTTATTAGTAAGTAAGGTTAATTGATAGCAGTTTATAATTCATTTTTCAATGCTTGTTATTTCTTAACTCACTAATATATTTCCATAAATGATCAACATGATTATACTTAATTTCATAAAATTTATTTCCAAATAGTTCAACAGTTTAACAATTCAACACTAAACAGTTGAATATTACACTGTTGAATAATTTTAAAGATGAAATTCATTTCAAATACTACTGACATTTTCATGACAGCAGTCCACATTTATTTAGGTTATACTGAGAAAGAATAACCAAAAAAAAATATTACTGACAAATTATGAATCATATATTTCAGATAACTTGAAAATTACATATTTTAAACTACTGAGAAATAAAAAGAAGGACAGTGTGATAAATGAATGTTTCATTTTGATTATATTAATCAACATTACGAATGTCATGCCAAATTCAAATCTAAATGTATGCTACAAATGTAAAATGTAAAATGAATATGATATTTTGCTGTTAAAGCAACACTAACATGTAAAAAAAATTTTCGATTTAAAAGTAGCTCAGAAATAACTGACTATTTATTTAATCACATTGTTTCCATGGCATTTACTAAACTGCTGTTGAAATTACTTGAAATTATTTCTGAGAAATATTACACAGAAACATTACACACGCAAAAATACATACCTGAACAAATGCAAATTATTTCAAATTAATTATTTCTACCCTAATTGTATAATATCTGATGAGAATAATTCAAAGTACAACTGCTTCGACAAAAATAACGTACCAACTTCTGCTGAGAATAGTATTAATGAATAAAGCGCAAATTAAAAAAAAAACATACCTACTTATTAATGAAAATAACCTTAAATAGAACTGTCAAAGAAGTGCTTTATAATAGGCACTACTGTTTGTTTAAATAAATGATGAAACAGGGACTTAAACATTATTAATTAAAGAACATTTATATGACGTAGTGGATTTGTATACACATGACGTTGATCTGTAATCATAAAGATATGAATGTAGAATTTATTTAGTCATTCAATATTTTCCCCAAATTTGTTGTATCGAATGAAACAAACGAAATTATTCAATTCAGATATTAGACATATAAGAAGAAAAACTGAATAAATAAATTGAATCATTGAATTCCATTACTTCAACTTCACTTGGCTGATTTATTTCAATAATTTTCAATTCTGCACAAAAAAATTTCATGCAATGAATGCCTCAAATCCATTTTAAATATAGGAATATTTTTGAAGTTTACAATACTTTAAATTGATCTCATGCTAACAAATAAAACATTATTTAATGATAATTTAAATATTCTATTACAGTAATCAAGTATATTCAGAAAATGTTTCAATTATTACACTCCGTTGTTAAATATCATGCATATGTTTATCTTTGTATAACTATTTATAATAAAACATTTTACGCGATGTTATTAAGATAAAATATATATTTAAAATATTTAAGGTTTAAATTTGTATTGTCAGAGCATTTCTCTTCAATTTAGAAGGTAATACCTAATTTTTTATACGTACAGTATAGATTGGTGAAAAGGTAATTTTGAAACTTTGTATTCAAGAAGATTTTTTAGGTTATTGTTGGATTTTTATCACAACCATGCCAGAGATAAAGATTGTTCCACTTGGTTAGTGTTAATATATTTTACATTAGTTTTGGCGACTGGCATACATTTATTCATGTTTCTGTTTTGAAACTTTTGACGTATTAAATTTTACGTTTTATTAACTTAACACAGGAAATTTTTATATTCATATAAAACACATTGTTGATAGGGCAGATGAATGTAATTTTCGCACCCAGTAAATTAATAATACGACTAATAATATGTTGTACCTTCTGTTCAACTTGAAATTAAGTTTTTTGCAAATATTTTTGAATTTTGTTCTACAGCGATTTCAGTAACAGCTTTTTCCAGTTTATTCCAATATTATAATAATGAAAAACGATTTTTGATAGCATGTGATTATGTTTCTTTAGTTGTATTTATTTTTATATCTTTGTTGATGTATTTTCTTGCAATATTTGTAATTCTCAATCACTTTTATTTATAATAAATGTTTAGTTACACATATGCTTTTAAAACGCTTTTAAATTCTTATTGCTATCAGTAAAATTTTGTTGATGCAATTGAATGACAAGGGTGAATGTGATGAATAAATAATCTTCATTTTAATACAGGTGCAGGCCAAGAAGTTGGTCGAAGTTGTATTCTTGTCACTATTGGAGGAAAGAATGTCATGCTAGATTGCGGAATGCATATGGGTTTTAACGACGAAGTATTCTTTCATTTTTAATATTCTTTGTTTTTTGAATTTTAATTTTGATATATATTTTATTTTTATTTAATGAACTTTGTTTCTATTTAAATAATAATTTACAAAGATTGCTTAATATTGTAGCGTCGATTCCCAGATTTCAGCTATATTACTCAGAAAGGAAAATTGGACGACTTTATTGATTGTGTAATTATCAGGTATATTATTTTGAATTAGGTTTGATTATTTTGAGCATTGAATATTTTTTTATGAATTTTAAGTCATTTTCATCTTGATCACTGTGGTGCTTTGCCTTACATGACCGAGATGGTTGGTTATAACGGCCCAATTTACATGACCATACCAACCAAGGCAATTGTGCCTGTGTTACTTGTAAGAAGAATTTAATTTGTTGTTATGTGACAATTAATTTAACAATGCTATGTTTTTATAGGAAGATTTTAGGAAAGTTCAAGTTAAGTATCGAAATGATCCTTTTATTTTTACTTCAAACATGATCAAAGATTGCATGAACAAAGTGAAAACGATCAGCTTGCATGAAGAGCTTATGGTATGCAATGTTGAATTATATTTTTATGCCAAACAATAATTGCTAAAGTAAAACTGCAGTAATGAACTGTTGTGTAACGTTTGCATTTGAAGAATTGTTTGGTGATTAGGTTATTAAGTTGTTTTTGATGCTATTCTGGACATTTAAGCCTTTTAAAATTTGATTAACTTTCCACTTATATTTTACATTATTTTGATAAATAAATAAATATGTGTGTATGTATGTATATATGTATGTATACATGTATTACTGTTTTATGTTGACAACCAATTGAGAATCAAACCATATTATGCTGGTCATGTATTGGGCGCAGCAATGTTTGAAATTAGAGTTGGTCACGAATCTGTTGTATATACGGTAGTCATAATTAATTGAATTACCATTTATAGAATTACGATGCTGTCCGCTTTTAGGGGGATTTCAATATGACACCAGATCGACATCTGGGTCCAGCGGAAATTGACCGCTGCAGACCAGACGTGCTGATCTCCGAGTCTACATATGCGACGACCATTCGTGATTCAAAAAGAGCTCGAGAAAGGGATTTTTTGAAAAAAGTGCATGATTGTATAAATAATGGTGGAAAAGTTTTGATTCCAGTTTTTGCGTTGGGTCGAGCTCAAGAATTATGCATCTTGCTCGAATCATACTGGGAGCGTATGAATTTGAGCATTCCGATTTACGTATCGAAGGGAATGGCAGAAAAAGTAAGTAGAATTTTGTTATCTGTTGTGTCGTGCATTAGTGGATTGATTTTGTCAGGCTGTCGATTATTACAAATTATTTGTCACTTGGACAAGTGAGAAAATTAAGAAAACATTCGTGAAAAGAAATATGTTTGACTTCAAGCATGTATTGGTAAGTTGTTGGAAGCATTTTTTATTGTAATAACACATATGCATAACACTGCATCGGCTATTTTAATACTGGCATTAATTATTACATTTAATTTTTTTAGCCATTTGAAGATTCATTTGCTGACACTCCAGGTCCAATGGTTGTGTTTGCTACTCCTGGAATGTTACATTCTGGACAATCGTTGAAAATTTTCAAAAAATGGGCTACCAATGAGAAAAATATGGTTATCATGCCTGGCTATTGTGTTCAAGGTACAGTGGGATCAAAACTGATAGCTGGAGTGCGGAAGTTGGATTTGGAAAACGGCGCTACAGTAAGTGTGACAATTGGTGGTAGTAGTGTAAAATTCGAATTAAAAAAGTTTTTTTTTCTTTTATTTAACAGTTGGAGGTTAAATTGTCTGTGGAATACATGTCATTCAGTGCGCATGCCGATTCCAAAGGCATTGTTCAGTTGATTCGAAACTGCGACCCCAGGCATGTGCTTTTCGTGCATGGTGAAGACTCTAAAATGGAATTTTTAAAGCAAAAAGTCGAACGTATGCTGTGTAAGTTTTTGTTTCATATTCCTGCTAATTCATTTTGCATTTTCTGCTATTGTTGTCATTATTATTGTAGCGATCCCTGTGTTGAAGCCTCGAAATGGACAAAACGTGGCAGTGAACACGATTCCATCTATCGTCATCGAGACGTCGCCGCAGTTGTTGAAAGATTCATTGTCGAACTTCAATCATCCAGTTGATCCAGACATATTTCAAGCTAGTCTATTTGTTGACAAAAATTTGAAAAGTATAGAACTATTACGAAGCGACGAAGTGCTCAAAAGAATGGAATGGGAACCACATCAAGTTGAGTTTATTCTTGATGTGGGTGTCTGCGAGGGTGGTTTAAATTGCTTGCTAGAACAAATTCAGCAGGAAATGTATGAGTAAGTGAATTTTTTCAAATATCCATATTATGTGATTATTTTCAATCTGATGATTTGTAGAACTGGTCGATTTCGATCCCAATTCAAATCTGGAACCAATGACCTCATCATAGACAATGAGGTGATTTTGAGTGTTTATAGCGAGAAAGAGTTACGTGTGGTCTTTCAGAGGGGAAAAATAGGTATGGTAACAAAGATCATGAAGATTCTTAAAGACTGCACAACGTTGAGTTTATCTCCTTAGAAAAATGTTCAGCTTAAAAATTATATATCTATATATATAACTATACATTTATTTAATATGAACTTTTAATAAAATATTGAAATAAATTTCATGAAATATTTTAAATTTGTTTACTATACGAATGAAAATGACCACAGGATGAAATCTTGAACTTTATTATCTTTTACCTGCATTAGTCTATTACAGTAGAATAGCTGGAGGTCAGTAGTTGTCTTGTCTCGTTCGAAATGCCAATTTTCACAATAATTACAAATAAAAAAACTGCACCGAAAGATTTTCACCGATTGCTAACAGATCTGTTGGCGGAATTGCTGAAAAAACCGAAAGAGGTATGCATTTATATTGATTTCATTTCCACTGATATCGCACTTTTTTGATTTAACTCTATTCTGCGTCATATTATACATGATCCGATTTATATAGCATTACAAATTAAACGTTCATGGTGAAACTAATAAATACATTAATAGCATCCAATAAATATATTAGTGCAGTGGTTTCCAGCGTTCTGGGTACTGTGACCTACTTTTCAAACAACTAGTTTTCGCGTCCCACGTAGCATTATTAAACACGAAAGACTGATTTGCTTCGAGCATTTTGGTGTTATCAAGTTCATTAATGCATTATTATTCATAATGGAGCAGATGAGAGTGAGAGAAGGATGGGCTTTTTTCGTTTCGGGTTGCCTTTATCACGGCACATGGCCCAGTGGCGTCTGTACAAACTGTGACCCAACTGCGTCATGTTATTCATTTACATTAGGCTGACCTTTGTCTTTTATGAAGACGTTTAGCTTGTTGATGATTTTTTTTGCCTCGAAAGCCGTGACTTACCACAACTTATCTCACTACCCACCAATTTCACGAATCACGACTCAGTTCGTGAACCACTGTATTAGTGTATTTTTCAATACTGTTTTGTAAAAAACATTTATAGCTATGTATTTACTAATGGAAGAATTCATTTATCATTTTTAACGTTTATTAAAGTTAAATTATCATCCTTACGGTGTTTGCTGAACTACATATAACTAACAAATTTTTAAATCACTGAGAAATTTTATGACGTTTCATTAAATGAACAGCTAGTGGTGGTTGATTTATTGCTTGATCAAAAAATGGAATTTGGCGGCGCTGATGATCCTTGTCTGATTGGCGTAGTTCGAGCGGTTGGAAGAATCAGTGCAGAAGAAAATGCACAATATGCCGAAAGATTGAGTGAATTTCTACATCAGCAATTAGGCATTCTTCCACAACGGTGAGACACTATATAAGTAAAACGTTCTTTAAATAACTCCTTTAAATCTTAATATACGCTTAAACTGCAATTTATTTTTTACATTAAAAAAATATAAAATCATTGGTAAAAAAGAGAAAATAAATAAGTTAACTTGAATTTTAGCTTGTTTACAGTTTCTTCCAGGACTATATTTTAATCTCTCATATGTAAATTTATTTCCCACTTTGCGGTAGAAATATAAGTGTATTAGAATGATGCAATTTTGTGACCTCTCACTGATGAGTAAAATATGTAGAAATGAACCTGCTTTTTCTTTTTTAGAATGTACATACGGTACTTGAATATGGACGGCTTTTACGTTGGATGGAGTGGCTGTCTGCGAGCGTAGATCTTAGAAAGGAAGAATATTATGAAAGTTAATGTCATATTAGCTAAATACTTATGAACTTTCTTTTATAATTTTTATTTATTCCTGAACTTCCTTTCTATCAGTTTGTGTATCCAATAAAATAAAATATGCTGTAATTATCACAGTTTGTGCATTTTCTGATTATAAGCGTGGTTTCACGGGAATATATTTATCAGCTTTTTTCGATGCGCTTCAAATAATTTAAATTTTCGATTGTTAGTGAAAAATGCCGATTTTTACTCTGAACACAAACATCAAAGCTACCGATGTTCCGTCGGACTTTTTGTCCAGCACAAGCGCACTTGTTGGTAATATATTATCAAAACCAGGAAGTGTAAGATCTTTTTGCCGTATATTGCGCGAGCTTTGAATTTTATGAACATATATTTCAGTATGTAGCTGTGCACATCAACACAGATCAGCAGTTGTCGTTTGGCGGAAGTACAAATCCTGCTGCATTCGGTACTCTGATGTCGATTGGTGGAATAGAACCAAGCAGAAATCGTGATCATTCGGCCAAACTGTTTGATCATCTTAACAAAAAATTGGGCATTCCAAAGAATAGGTAATAGCGACAAACAATTGACAATGTTTCGAAAGAGATCGTTTCAGAATGTATATCCATTTCGTCAATCTGAACGGAGACGATGTTGGTTGGAACGGTACTACATTCTGATCGAATTGATTGATGATGATGAAAAGAAAAAATTAGATTTATGTTACCGTAGCTTTTCAGTATATTTTTTTTAGTGTGAATGATTTGGTATTGGTGAAAATTGGGTGTTTATTTAATGAATAGTCAGAAATTGAATAACTTGCGATTGATTTGCATGAACTTGACAATTAGTGATTAATAAATATACATGTTACAAAGTGAAAAAATGATGCGAAATTGTTCAGTTTACGTTAAAATGTTATTTTGAAGCTGTAAAATAACATTCAACATTTACTTAAAAAAACATATATACATTTAATTTCAATAAAATTATTAGTATATCCTGCTGTAATTGTTTAAAATAAAAGTAAACAAATTGCTTTTTATTTAATAAGTAATAACAGTCTGCATTTTGCAATGTAGTAAAAGTATCCAGTTCAATTCGGCTCGACTGAAAGCATTAATTACCACTATTTGTCAAATGAATAAACTGATATAGATACTTGTTGAGAAATCTTTTCTCTATACTTGCTCATCAATTTTTAAACTCCCTACGATCAAAATATTGTTTACTGCAACCAAACAATGGTGACGCAATGTAAGCTGACACCCTTGTTTTTCTTGACGGTGCACAATGGAATGGCAGTGAAACGGTCAAAGGGTCAGCGTCCATGCTGTATAACTGTCACAACCTCGGGGATCAGTTACTGACAACTTGTCAAAAATGAAATGTTTCTGGCAGCGCGGCTGTTCCAACCAATCACCGGAGCCACACAGATTAAACGGTTGCACAATCAACCCATTTTAATTGGATTTTTCCTCGGAAATTTGAGCCATCAGATGCGGAATGAGGTCAACCAACATGTATAAATAAGAGTGAGGAGGGAGGAGGGAACAGAAGCAAGAAAGTTAGCCTTGCAAACGTCTGGAACCGCTATTCAGCTATTGTATGATTCCCCGTTCTTGATAAAACAACATCCATTGTTTCGGATCATTATAAATAAAAAGATGCAGTCCACCTACAAAAGGGATCTTCAAGTCTGACTAAACATTTCTTAAGAATAATGATTTTTAGAATCGAATATGTAAATTGTACCTTTTTATCATATAAATACCGTATACAATGATTCCGCAGTGGAGTATTTTTACTGCTTATATTACGAGTTTCAATTGTGTGATTTTTGCAAATTTTTAAAAATGCATCCATCTGACGTTTCAAAACTAGCCGTAATTATTGTTGTAAGTGGAATGGTTGCATCGGCCATGTTTACTCTTTTGCCTACCGCTTATCCGGAGCATTTTGGTAAATAATAATTTTAATTTTGGCGAAAATAATAACTTGAAAAGTTATTTCAGGTTTCGTTAAAATGACCAAAGAAAATAACAATTCCGAAGTGAAACAAACAGATTGAAACTTGTATATAGTTGCAGATGAACATCTGTTGAAAAATTAATATTACTTTGATTAGATTACAGATTTTCATTGATCCTTTTCATGTTCAGTAAAGAATAAAATTTTTATTCTTGGCCAACAATTGATTTATTGCACAAATGGGCAATTCTGATGGATGTTGTAATAAAGAATTATTACTGTAATTTTTTTTCTTTTGAATATAAAATCACCTGAGCAATGCGTTGACGACAACGTTCGCGTCGAGCTGTTTCAAATCTTTGTACGTCTGACCGGTGCCGACAAAAAGGATCGGCTTACCGGTGATGTAAGTCATAGAAACGGCGGCGCCGACTTTGTCGTCGATTGTGTCGAATTTGGTGAGCATAATTCCGTCGATGGGCGTGTCTTGTTGGTCGACGGCGGCGCAGTCGATCAGAGCTCGGCTGAATTTCTGCAACTGGTCGACCGCCTCGTTGCCGACCAACGCCTCGCCGACGAACAGCACCAAGTCGGGCTCGTTGACTCGGATCAGCTTGCCCAAGGCGCGCATCAGGGGCTCGTTGTCCTGCATCCGGCCGGCCGTGTCCACCAACACCACGTCCAAGTTGTTCGCCTCGGCGTAGCTTATGGCCGAAGCGGCGACCGCGGCCGCATCCTTACCGTAACCCTGTTCGTACAGTTGCACCAGACCCGGGTGGAGTTCGTCCAAGTAGCGGACGTGGGTGCGGAGCTGTTCGACTGCCCCGGCGCGGAACGTGTCGCAGGCGGCAATAAGCACCCGGAAGCCGTTCTCGTTGAGCCAAAATGCCACCTTGGCCAAGTTGGTCGACTTGCCGACGCCGTTGACACCGCAAAAGACGATACTGTAGCACCGCGCAGATTCTCTGGCTTGGAAAATGTCGCGCAACAGGCAGCTGTTCCTCTCGGGCTTGAGCAACAGCTGCACCAAGCACTGCCTGAACGCATCCCTGACCACGCCGGCGATCAAGCTGAACTGACCGACCACACTGCCCCGCAAGCTGGTGCGAACCGACTGGCACAGCTTGTCGGCCACTTCTGCGGCCACATTTTTCCCAATCAACTGTTCCTTCATCTTTTCCAACGGTCCGAGCAACAAGTCGTCGGTCAGCGTCTTGTTGCCAACCAAACTTTGAAAAGCCGCCAAAAGACCACCACCGCCCTTTTTCTTGTTGTTGGCCGCCGTGCTGTCGAACTGCTTTTGACCACTGGTCACCGATCTTTCGTCGTCCTCTTCCTCGTCCAAGTGGTCGTCGTCACTCAGACCACCCAGTTCACCACGCATCTGGCCCACGTAACGCCTCTGCTCTTCAATCGACGCTCGGTTCAACAGTGGATCCACTGCCGCCGCCGCCCCTGCCGTCGGATCGCCGGCATTGGTCTGACTGCTACTGAAATCCAACTCGTTCATGTCGTAGAACTGGCAATTGCCGCCAATTTCATCCCAACGGCGATTTTCTTTGACCTTTTTGCGTTTCGAAGTCGAATCCGCCGCCAATTTGCCGCCAGAACTACTACTCGATTTCTTCTCTTTCGCTTGGGTTCGTTTCAAAAAATTCTCACGCATTTTTGCCAACTTCGACTCCACTACCACCGTCGAGCTGCTGTTCTCCACGGTCGCGTTCGCATCCAATTTTGTTGGAATACCACTCGCGGGCACTGGCACTGCCGAATTCACGTTTTTGCTGTTGCTAGCGGTGTTGTTCTGCTTCTTATTCTTCTTCTGGCTAGCATCAACAAGCAGCGTGGCGTTTCGCTTCGCTTTGTTCGATTGTTCGAACGTGCGCATCGTTTTTGCCGGTAATTTGTTGTCTTGAATTCGACAAAATTTGCGAGTCAAGTGGTTAAATGTCGTCAACACGTCGGCAAAATAATCACTGTCGCATCGTTGTAACAGGGCGCCACGGTCCCGCAGTACCAGATCGTACTGTTGGGCAAAGATGTCGGCGAATTCGGCCAAAAATTCATCTGCATAGCCGACCGGCGAAACACTCGGATAAGCCAGCAAATAGATGAGCTCAAATTTGTTGTCCAAGCACAAGTGGAACGCGAAATCGCCGTACTCGTGCACCGCCTTGTCCATTCTTTCGTGCAGCACGACCGTTTTCAAAATTGCGTTGATGCCGGCGCTGAGCTGCTCCGACGGCGGTTCGACGTTCCACAGCACGACGCCTCCTTTGGTGAAAATGCACAAATGTTCAATCATTTGTCAAACCGATCCGACAGACGACAAAGAGGAAAAAAACAAAAAATGCTCTACAGTACGATTACGTCGATGTTCTAAAAATCAAGAATTAACAACTGGTTACTGTAGTATTGTACGATGTTCAGTCGATGAGATAAAGAGGGAAAAAGTTTTGGTCGATAATTCAAAAAAACAATTTATTCATATATTTTTTTTCAAAATTATGTTTGACATTGAAAACTTGATTTTTATTTTGTTGTTTTTGTACTGTACATTTTTTCAAACTGAACGAGCAGTTGTTCATTTGTAGGCGGATTCTTGAATAGACTGATTTTATAAATGCCACGGTTGAACAGTAAGTTGACAGTGATCAGTTTCAGTTTCTTTTGTTTTCAAGGAATTTGTAAAAGTTGAATCGTTTGCAGATTAATAAAGCTGTTTGAAGATGATGATGACGTTATTTCAACGACTGTTCCTCCCCAAGAGACAGTTCAGGTGAGAAATTTGTTTCAATCGGAATATAATTCAACTTTTCTGAATACATTTTGTTCGATTTTGTCTTTTTTCATTGAACAAACGTGATTTCAAATTTGTAATTTCCATTTCTGGAAGAGTTGCATAATTTACCGTTTGACAATGAAAATAGTAATTGAGCGAATGTTGTACGAGAACATTTTTCGTTTGAAAACCACCATACATTCATTTGGTTCGGATGAAGTTTCCAATGTAGGAGGTGGATTTTTTCAGCACAACCTCACTGCTAAATTGGATCCATCTGAAAACAAGATTTCGCGTGGTCGACAACAGCGACTTGGGCAAGCAGGCGATGCTCGGCGGCAAGCCACCCTATTGCATTAGAGTATACCGGCAGGGTCGGTTGGGCAAGAAGGCCAATCGCGGTCAGCTTGGTGACAAAATTTTGGTCGCCATCAAAGGAGAACTCCGCCGCGCTTACATAGTCGGTTGGAAGGCCCACCATTCGCAAATTAGACACGGCGTTCCTCGTTCCGACTCGAACAATATCGTTTTGTTGGATGCGAATGAAAATCCATTGGGCAACAAAGTTCTGGTTCCTGTACCAGCGTGGCTTCAATCAAAGCCTGATTTAGCGAAAATTGTCCAGTCTGCATCGAAAGTTGTCTGAAAATTACTCATTTTTTGATTCTCAAGTTACTTTGAATAAAACAAAAATTGTAATGCTTTGGTGTGTCTATATTATTTCGATAGCGGTGAGTTTTGTAGTGAACAAGTTGATCAGAAACTTTTCAACAATGGAAATATTACATTTCAAATTGTTTCACCAATTTAGAATTGCAACAACTTTTGTAGGGAAAATTACCTTCATTCACTAATTTATCAAATACTACTGTAGCAACAATTAAAATGTACAAATTTATCAGTTAGTATATTTTTCAATGAAGTATTTTTGGTTGAAATAGAAAAGTTGAAAAAATAGGAATATTTTTAGAAATTTTTTTTTATTTTACAGTGAGTGATTTTTATTCTTTTATTATTTTTTTGGGAAATATACTGTATTTTTCAATTATTTTACGGGTTTTTTGTTTTATTGATTTTAATCTAGATTTTAAGTATCAGTATAATGTTGAAAATATTAAGCTTATAGAATAGAGGAGATTTGTTTTTACAGCTGCTCTGATTTTGCAAATTGTCTACTTATCCGAAAACCAAACGCAGTATAATAACATTTGCCTTTTTTTGAATCTATATTAACAGTTGGCCTGTCATATGAAGCATCACAGCTTGGTTGGGTTTTTCATAAAATTGTGCTATAGCAGTTGTGTTGGAAATATCCGTGCAGCTGCCGTTGATTTTGCTTTCTTTTTTTCCCCCACTCATCCCACTGAGAAATAGCATGGGTTATTTATTGCAAGTTTGAAACCCTACCCGTAAGGTCGTTTGGCTGTTTTTTTCGCAAACCAATATTTATTATCCATTTTTTCAGCAATTAAATTTTAATAATTATTTTCAGAAGAAAACTATTTACAGACATCCTTCACGTTTTATTGAAAATTTCAATTTTTTTTAAATTTGGTATGTTTTTTTTGCTTTTTTTGGATTTTGATAATAATTCAAAATGTAGAATAGGAACTTTTACATGTTGTTGACATGTTTGCACAAAGTTCATTGTATTCTTCTAGGAATGTGTAACAGCTTTAATAAGTAAATTTTGTGATTCAAGTTTTCGTGGCAAGTTTGACTGGATGAAATTGTCCCAAAATTGGAAAATACTTTTCAAATAGCATTTTATTCTTAACTTCTTTCAAGAGGATGCAATTTTTATTTGGTAGAATTTATAATAATTATATTGCCATTCAACTTTGGCACATTAATTTTTTGATTTTCAAATAAAACTTGCCACTTGAAAATGTCGATAATTAAATTAAATCTGAACAATTTGTTGTTACGTTTCATTTGGACAATTTTACTTTGTAATTGTTTAATTTTTGAATATTTTCAAAGAAAGTAAATATAGTTTCAAGAAAAAACAAGTATAACTAACGTTGAATGAGAAATTTTCAGCAAAATTTAAATTTCACACAAAATATGCTTATTCAAATTAACATTTGGTCGACGTGGGCTTTTGTTGTTTGTTCTCCAATGTTGCGTGAAAATTGTTCAGAACTGGTTCTCGAGTATGCTTCTGTGAATCACTCCTACTCACTCACTGACTCATTCACACGTTCAGTCGGCTGGTTGCTAGCTGATTTTTTTAATTTTAAACTGCGTTGCTTTGAAGCATGTCTGATTGTTTTAAACAATTATTATTATTCAAATTGTTTCACTCATTTATGAATAGCATCACAATGTTGAACACTTTGAAATTTCATATCTGGTAAGAAAGATCACGTTTGCATTTCACGTACTTTGTCATTACTGTAAATAATTTTTTTTATTTTTGAATTTTTGATATCTGTTACGCGCATGTATCAAACAAAGCAAAAATATTATGCCAAATTTGCTACACGTAAAGAGAGAGCAATGACTAAGCATCGTTTGTGCAACTTGTTACATTCCCACTGCATGGTAATCTACGATTGTTTTGCATATTTCAATTTTATCACGTTCTGTATAAAATTTATTTTGTTGTCATTTTTGTTGCATTGTTGGTTTGGAATTTTTTACTAAAAAGTTACATTTGCATGAAATGGCAAATTCATTTGGAAAAGGTTATCAATTACAAGTTTTATCTGGAACATTTTTTTTCATTAATAGCAGTTACTTTTTTGTCATTTTTATTTCACTTTATTTTGAAAATGTAAACGTATATAGAAAAAAGTTTCTCTTAAATTTTGTTTCTTTTTTCTGCAAAAATTCTTTTCTCACCATTATTTTAACACAACTTCATTTTCAAAAGCTTTTCGAATACATCTGCATCGATACGAGTATGGTTGCAATGTAGTCCCTGATGGCAGATTTATGATAATTATACAAATTTTCATGCATCCTTATTTTTATTGAATGTGTTTGATCGAAACTTTTTTTCTTTGCAACTTTTCAATCTGTTTCTTCAGCAGATCAACTAATAAGATAATTCTCCTCATATGTTTGTATTTTTTCAAAATTAATCATCAAAAAATAGTTTTTTTGTAAACTGTTTAAGTAATAACTTCGATAAAAATGTTGTCATTTGCGTTATTTATTGAAAATTCAGAGAAAAATGTTATCAATTTGGTAAAAGCAGAAGAAATCAAATGTGTATGCGTGAATTTGCATGTTGTTTGGGAAACTTTCTTGTTTTGAGAAACTTATTAAACATTGATTTGATTGATCGTTTATTTATTTCTTTTTTTTAAGGTAATTCAACTTCAGTTTTTACGTCCGCAGTCGATCGCTCCTGCCTTTTGATACTGTAATATTTGTACTGACGCTCAGGCTTATTGTGCGTTGCAGCGGCAGGTTCACTGACCTGTTCTGACGAAAACTGTTCAAATTCATTACAATGGATTTTTGAATTCAAAATGGACCTACACCAAAAATATTTGCTCGCCGTAGCCTGCTTGGGAACAATATTTCTTATTGTTGGCATCAGTGTGGTCATTGTCACACCAAGCTATGTTCACAATGCAGTTTTGGATGTAAGATGTTAAAAATGAAAAACAGGATATTCAAATTGCTTTTCATTGTTTTTCTCTTACACACGTACACGTACAGGCAGTGCTGTTGGAAAACGGAAGCGATACGGCAAAGCTTTGGGAAAATCCGCCTTATGATATGAGCCTGCAATTTTGGTTTTTCAACCTCACCAATGCTGACGAAGTGGCCTTGGCTTATGCAAAGCCGATGCTTTCCGAGGTCGGCCCGTACGGCTTTGAGTTAGTATTCTTAAAAGATCTATATTTTTATATATGCCTGAAGAATTTCAATTTATTTTAATTTCAGTGAACATCAGAAAAAAATGGCTGTTGAATATCATGATAATGGTACGATCAGTTATAAGAATTTCAAATGGTTCACTTTTAATTCAACAAAATCGTGCTCATCTTGCAATCCGAATGATTTGATCACCGTACCAAATGTTCCATTTTGGGTAAGTTTGTCTTTCTTTGATTAGCATTTTATTTTTTTGCTCATAGTGGACTTGTTGCACATTATTGTATTTTATATGTACAGATTTGATGGAATAATTTTCTTACTATTCATATTTTTAATGTCTAATAACAGAAAGCCTTAGGATAGATGTTCGTTTTGTATAAATTTTACAAATTGACCCTGAAGCGTGTGATTCACAGTTACTTCTTTTTCTGATGACCTCTAAGGAAGTAAAAATGTCAACTTTTTTCAAAGAATGCGTTTAATTATGCTATGCGATTGTAATTTATTTTTATTTCAATTATGAAAATTCATTCGTCTTTTCTTATAACATACCAAGTGTCATTATTGAATGCAATTCCCTACATGGAATGGCTAATTTTAAAATTGAAAAACTGAAAACCAGACATTATTTGTACTCATTTTATACAAACAATATTTAAAAAAAATATATCCATTAAAAATGTATATATTGCGTTAAATTTCACTTTTTTCTGTGTATATGTTTTTTTCATTATCGTACAAATTATTTTACTTTTTTCTGAAAGGTTTTATCATGATATGATGATAAGTCGAATTGTCATTTAGGTAAAGTGTACTTTTTTTTGTTAGGTTTATCAAAGTGTATTGTAATTATTGCGACATATTAGACAATGGAACATGTTTTGTTTAATAATTTTTTCAAATTAACATTTAATCAAATTACCCTTTCATGTAGTATATAGTATTTGACTTGTATATTTTTTATTAAACTTTTTGATTCAATTTGTATATAATCAGTTTCTTCAAAATCGTAACCTGCATTTTATTTTACCATTACAATGAAGTTTGGATTGGTTTTGTGGCCATGAAGCGAACAGTGGCATTGAACTGATTTTTCAATTATTTCAAATTTCCTATCTCAAAATAGCGGTTTCAAATTGAAAATCTGGAAGCTTGTTTTTTTTTGTTAAAAAAATACATTTTCGATATCAGATAGCAGAGTTGCATGAATTGCAGAATTCGAATTGTTATATAATAGATTAATAGGTCATATTGATGATAATAGAAATTATTATTATTTTTATTTTTAGACTCTGCTTCACAAATTACGTCAGAGTGGAACTCCAGTTGGAGTGAAAAAGTTCATTTCTTTCGGCTTGATTGGCTTAGGCGAAGGGGCATTTATAACACGTTCAGTGGATGCTTTGCTTTTTACCGGCTATTTGGATATACTGTTCTCAATGGCCAAGGCGATGCACTGGCTTGCACCGGATTTCGACTTTCCCGACCGCATGGGTTTCATGTATGGAAAAAATTACAGCTACGACGGTCCATATTTGATCAATTCAGGTGTGATGAATTTGACTCAAAAAGGAACAATGGAACTGTTCCAAGGGTCCACTTTTGTAAACTATTGGAATAGTGAATGGGCGAACATGATCAATGGTTCCGGTAATCCATGCAAGCATGCATTCCATTTGTATTTGTATATTTTTATGATTCTGTTCCAGATGGTTCAGTATATCCTCCATTTATGGATCGATCGCAGATTTTAAAATTGTTTTCACCTGATCTTTGCCGGTAATAGAAATAAATGTAAATAAAGAATGTTGCTTTATTTATTGATTTTAATTTTAAATTTTAGTTCATTGTATGTTCGATACGATTCAGATGGTATGGTGGATAAATTAGCCACATTACAATTTGCTATACCTGAAGATGCGCTTGATGATACAACATCTGAAAATGCGGGCTTCTGCTGGCCCACTGATATTTATTATCCAAAAATACAAATTCCTGACAGTAAAAGTGGTCTGGCGTGTTTGCCTCCTGGTCTGCTCAACATATCCAAGTGCCAGAAGGGTAAGTTGTGAAAATGATTATTTTATTGCTGAAAATTACTATTGCTTCTTCAGATGCACCGATAGTTTTGTCCTTTCCGCATTTTTTGTTCACTCCAGAAGAAGTTCAACAATCCGTTTACGGAATGCATCCAGATCCTGCACAACACAAAACTATACTTGAATTTGAGCCGGTATTTAATTATTATCGTTTTTTTTCAATCAAATTCCCATATTGTTGTTGATATCGATTCAATTGTTGAAATATCACAATTTCACAATTGTTTCAGTATAGTATAATGGAATATTGCAAAAGATATTAATTGAGAATTTAGATAACTGGTATTGGAATATCATTTCGTCGTAAATTGCAGATCAATGTAGCCGCTGTGCGTGATAACGATTTCACGTAAATTATTAATATAAAATGAAAAGCAAACGAAATTTCTATTTGTGCTTTCAATAATTTAGATCGTTGAAAAAATTCAAATCTGCAATAATTCCCGTTTTTTGGCTCAACGAAAGTGCGTATTTGAATGCTGAAACTCGTGAAGCGTTGTGGCATCGATTATTTTTACCGCAGAAGCTTGCTTACGGCTCTGCTTACGCTTTAATTTCACTTGGCACGCTCATCATTGTTCTTACTGTTTCACTTTTTGCCGTCAACACGTATATGTATGTTATTTAATTTTCTTTTTTTTTCCAGCTGAATATTATTATATTACTTTTATCGTTGTTGTTATAGGAGAAGAGAATTGAGAATGGAATCTGATTCTGTGTGAAAATTTTTGGTGAAATATGTGAAACGCAGTTCCTGCCGGTTAGTGTAAATCGACGAGCTACATACAATCGCGCGTGAAAGCTATATATAATATTTCCTCTTTCGGGTCAATTTTTTGGGATACTATTATTATTTTTATTACTATTATTTTTACATTTCAATTAATATTCGTTTTTCGTTCATTTTACATCTGTTGAAACTGTATGCGCATGAAAAGTTACAGTTGATGTATTGCCCAGAAATTGATCTCTTTTTTTTATAGAGAGGCTTTTAATTTTCCACTTGAATCCAGAATTCTTGAGTATTTTTTATCTCTGTATTTTATTGTCATCCATGCTGTTATTATCTTTTTTTTGTATTTTCATTTTTATATTTTCCCCTTATTGATGTGAACAAACGGGTAGCATTATTTGAATCTTTTCATTTTGCGCCTCTGTGCATCATCTATACTTCTTTATGTTTTACTCTTTTTGAGCAGAGTGGAACGGATTTCAAGAAGCAGTTTATTCATCTTTTTAAAGTTAGAAAGTTAATTATTTTGAATGTGAGAATTTTTGTCAAAGAAAACTTTTTAATCGTCAAAAATTATCCTCTGTGCAAATATATCGATATTATATATGTATTAATTGATTGATGGCCTACAGGCATTCATATAGTACAGTGCAGTGCACTGTCAAAGAATTCTTCTCGATCAGGAGAATTTTATTTTTATAAAAAGATTTTTCCCAAGTAAAAAAGCATTACAAGCAAAACAGACGAAGGGTATGTTTTTTTTTCAAAAAGTGATAAAATTTTAAAAATATCAGTTGATTTGATTTGAAAAACTGTCTTCTGAAAAGAGAATTATTTTGCATGAAATAAATTTATATTATTTTTAAATTCACATTATCATCAATTTATCTGATTTAATAGTTTTATTTTTTTCGGAAACTTTTTGAGTTTTCTCATTTCCAGAAATGAACAAGTAAGTTTCTTATTTTATTTTTACTTTTTACTGTATTTGTCTTCTTGCAGAGCTCGAAAAATTAAAATTTATTTAATTTAACGGCAAATGATAATACTCATTGAATTTAAAAGTTTTACATTAAAAAAATAACATTACCATCATGAATGTCAAGAATTTTTTATTGTATAAAAATATTTAGTACAATTTTGTGGAATTCTTGTAGATATTTTTCAAATGTTTTATCTAATGACCACATTATTATTATTGTTATTATTATTATGAAAATAATTTAAGTGAAATGTCTAATTTTTGAACTTCAGAGTCTGGCACAGACAAATGATTGATCGATCATGCACAGACGATGAAATTGTTGTATTTGGCATGGCTGAGGTCGCCTTGGCAAACTTTTTCCTCTACTGAGCAGATAATTCCCTAAATATGAGAATATTTTTTTAAAAAAATGAATAATTTTCCAAGCGTGCAATATTTTTCTTACCTCACATTCTTTTATTTCTACAGTAAAAGTTACATCATAGACGGCATGTCTTCCCTTTATTCGAACCTTGGCATCATCCAAGCTGACCAGAAGTGCATTAACAGCTCCACTATTCATGGTCTTTACATATTGTTGCACTAGCATTTCCACGTCATCATCTTCATGTATATTAAATACTGATTGATCTGCATACAGTGCAGAAGAGCAAAGTGAAACGGCAACGAAAATTTTTAAAATGCAATTCATGAAGAATGGATTGACGATGAATAATTTTTGTTTTCGATGAATAAAATCAATCAACTTATATACATGTACACATAATTGGACTGTACGTGCACGTCAAATATTAAGCGACTGATTTAATATTTTTGTACTTACTCCAGTGCAGCTGGTTTAAAATTTTGGAACTATATTCTTTTACATAATGGGCTGAAAATAAATTTACAAAACTTTGATTTTTATCTTTACGTAAATTTATTCTGCTAAAATTAGCAACTATTAACTACAACCTGCTCGTTTGATACCAATTAGCAAAATGAAAAATTTCCATTTTATATACGTAGCGTTAAATCTGCTAATTTCTTTTACATTCCATTTGCTAGCTGTTGTGGCAAATATTCAAAAAGAATTCGTTATTGCATTATTCACATAAGCACGCACATATAGACTTACATTTATATGCAAGTGCATCTAATTTTAAATTAAAAATGCTTACTTTTAAAGAAAAATTATCCAAATTTCCATTCGAATTTTACATACTTCAAAAAGCAATTTCAAAATATACATGAAGATTGTACATGAATATTGTATAAAATTGACCCTACTCGTAGGTAAAATTATTTTTGAAATTACATTTAATAAGACAAACGCTTTTAGCAAATTATAATTATTTTATTTTACTGCTAAATTTGATTCAAGATAACAAAAAAAAACAATCTGTTTGCTATACAAATTACTGAATATTTTTTAATGTAATTTATATTGAAACAATTATTTTAAAAAGTATCATTTTATTTAAAAAAATTAATCTTATTTATGTAGTACAAATAATATTGATTGCTATATTTTATATTTTGTTTTATTAAAAAAAGTTTTGAAAAAAATTCAACTATAACAGCAATGTAAATTTTTCATGTTTAAGAAACGTTTCATCTTAATTTCTATTTAATTTTTAATTTAAATCAAAAACTTTCAAAAAAATTTTGACACAAGTGACGAATAAAAATCACAAATGATCACCACGAATGTGAAAACAAATCGGCTTTAATTTCAGCAGTGGATTTTTCAAAATTCATGAGCATTTTTATTTTCGAGAAATTTCCAATTTGTGAAAATAAGCATTAAGAAAAAACAGATATTTAAGCTAAAAATATGGAACGATATTCAACATTTGAAAACTATGCACATATCAAAAAAATACATTTTCTACTTCAACAAAAAAAATTAAAAAATGAAAATATGCAAACAAAAAAATTAATATATGAGAATGTGTAAATACAAAAATAATAATAATATGCTTTTGATAATGTTTTTGTAAATAGAAATTATCTGCACTTTAATTGCATTATTTTCTTTTATTCATTTGCGCAACTTACAGTAATTTTCAGTTTAAACCTAATTGCAATTAATAATCAAATGAAGTCTTGACACGTGCCTCAAAAGAGCCTTGTTCGTTTACACTTTTGTTGACAAATTGATTGCACTGACAAAAACGTCTGTTTCTCATCAATTATGGCCTGCAGTATCTCAAGGTGAGTATTTGCGCAATTATTAGTAATTATAATTGTCATTATTTATCCACCTGTATTCAAGAAGCAGTATATTATTTGTCTGGATGTATGCGATTTGAAAAGATGTTTTTATTTAAATTCAATCAGAAATGCCTCTAAAATTTTGATTCAAATTTGTTTTTATAAAAGTATTTTTACCTTTTTAATTGGAAATATATATATATATATTTATTTATTTGGTATTCGTTAATTTTTTATAAAGAAAATTATTTAATTTTTTGATCTAAAATAAATCTCATTTATTGTTATTTTTTTGTTATTGTAATAGTAATGGTGCTTTCTTGAAGTTGCAGTTGAATAAATATTACTTGCAATTTATTCGATTAATCAAAATCAATGTATTTAGTAATAAATGTATAAAATGAATCAATTAAGGCGATTTTGTAAAATAAATCAAACAAACCCTAAAAGTACACTTACATATTAATTGAAACGGTTTCATCGACGTTGAAATGGAAATGAAATTTGATTTTCAATACATTTGATAGTTTGTTGCAGGAGAAAGTTCTACGGTTCAGAGTTTTCCATTTTATTATTTGTGCTCATTGAATTTGAAATTTCAAATAACATAATAATACCAACTTATAAGATAATATGAGATGTTATACAAGTATTTTTGTATAATTTTCAAAACAGTTTTGCACTTTTGGAGGAAAAAATAGATGAAAAATTGTAATTGTACAGTTTTTTATTTTCAAAAAATGAATTATTTTGATAATGGTATTACTGTACTCATTGCCGATTATTATAATATGTATGATAGTTTTGGTTTGTTTACGATTTACGATAAAAATTTGTTTCAAAGTTTTTCCAATTATTATTGCATGTTTTAATAATTGAAGCCTACGATAAGCAAAGGGGAATTTCAGAGAGAGTTCGATAAACAGACAAGTATATATATATAGAGAGAGAGAGATGTCTCTATATAATATGCAAATTTATGTTGAAGGGTAATTTTATTGATTTGTTTCAATTTTGGAGTTGTATTCAGAAAACTGGAAATGATGTTACTTTTTTCATTGTTTCAGAGATAGAAATAAAATACCAAAGAATAATGAACTGCACAATTTTCACTTTGTTGGCGATTTGGTTGAACTGCAAAATCTTCGTAAGTGTTTTTAGTTATTTATTTACATTCAACACTTTTCTCCAAGGAAAATTTATACATATATAACATATTCATGTTGAGAATGGAAAAGTTGATATGAATTTATAAATGCATGTTTAGCATTAAAATTTTTAATTTCTCTTTTTTAAGCTCATTCCAATTCTTGCCCCTGCCATGCCAAGCATAACAAATTAGCTTGTGAATGTGTGGGAGAAGTGTCATTTGCAACCAAGAAAGGGGTCCAAAAGTTGTTGGAGATATAGTAAGAATTTTTGAAATTTCATTTTTGATCTGTCACTTTTTTTATGATCAAAATTTAAAAAAAATGTATTTTCAAAACTTTTAGCGGACCTGCTGGTGCAAGCGATGCATACACACCGCGCGCGGTAGTGATGCTTCGTTTGGCCACCTTATTTTCCCCAGGTTACGCTTGGGATACTGTTCCGTTGAACATTAAAATTCTCTGCGACGGGAAGATGGTTAAGCTGCCAGTAATTATTAATTTTGATACATTCAGAAAAAACAAATTATAATTAAAAAAATTTTTTTTTTCAAAGCTGTGCGTTCGTTCTGAATTAACCGCTCTGCCTGTTGGGCGACGCAAAGAGCCTATTGATATTACCTGCTTTTTGGATTTGTCCAAGGCGGTTCACGTTTTGCAATTCAGTTGGCCAACTGTGAATGCCGAATACAAAGTATAATATTCCTTTTTTTTTATCAAATTAATAAAAGTTTTAATCGACATTTTTTAGAATTATTATTTTACTGTTGAACTGTTGCGATATGAAAATGCCGAAAATCTGCGGAATATTATTGTCACTCAACATCGATTTTTCCCAAATGATACGCTTAAATTGAGTGAGTATTTCAAATTGATGTTATATATATATGTATTTTTAATTTTTACATGAAAATTGTGTTCATTTCAAATATTTATTTATTGCAATTGTTTGTGTTATTATTTATTTTTCAGTGTTCAAGAACTGTGTTGACGGTGATATTTTGCCTACATCAATTCAAATTTCTCTTTTATGTCCAGTAAGTTTTTTATATGAAATATTACATTGTTTTTTTTTTGATTTGTTCAATTTTTTATTATTAAATACTTTATTAGGGAAGCTATTTTGATGAGTTATAATTTGTAATTTTTATCTTTTTCTTTTTAAATGATTTTAGTTATCCAGGAAGCGTTTGATTTATCCTTGTCGTTCAATGAAATGTACTCATCCACAGTGTTTCGATGTAGACAACTTTTTACAACTCTCCAAAGGCAAAGTGTATTTAAGATGCCCCATATGTCGCCGAGTGGTGCATCGAAAATTTTTATGCATTGATCTGTATGAGATGTGATTTATTTATTTATTTATTTATTTATTGCCCAGTACCTATCTTCCTCTGCATAATTTTCAATTATTTTACATTTACAATGCAGAAGACAAATTTTAATGCATTAATATCTTATCTTGATGATGTACATCTAGGTTCACATTGGATATTCTGAAGTGTACAGCTGAAAATGTAGTTGACGTGTTCGTATTCAACGACGGCACTTGGAAACCAGCACCCTTGAATTTAGCTCCAATGTTGAATAGTGGAACTTCTGCACAAATCAATGGTAAAATTGATCTTTTTGCATAAAGTCTGCATTAAAACATGTTTTTCAATTCAGTTTATACTGCAAAGCATTGACATTGTTGTGGATATTCTTTTTTTAATTGATTAATTTAACAATTATACTTACTTATTCTTATTAGCTGATTTTTCTTTTTGTTCTTTTAAATATTAGCATTGACGCACATGTTTTGGGATTGGAAATTTTCACATAATTACTTATTTATTATAAATGGCAATATATTTTAGAAATTGTAGATCTCACTGTCGAACCAATTCCATCCAATGATGGAAAATGTGAAAAAGGTGCTACAATTAGTAAGTCAGCTTTTTATTTTTTGCACAAACAAATTTTGCCAAACAAAATGTTTCTTGATTTTCATTTTAATTTTAAGCAACAATTGTCATCTATTTTAAGAAACAGAAACAATAAAGAACTGAAGCGCTATGCAAGAGAAATGGTGCTTTTATTTTTATTAATTCACTTTAATTTGTTTGATATTTTACTTAATAATTCTGTGATATTTAATTTTATGTGTAATATTTCCATATATTTCAATATTGATCTTTTTGTTCTTTTAGAAAACTCTCTCAGAAGAACATGCCCTGATGATGGTGAAACTGAATCAAAAGCATATACAGATGCAAAATTGAAAATTCCACGTTTAGAAATTTTGAAAAATTCTACCTCAGCAGATGTTGATAAATGTAAAATTATTGTTTCATCTGATTTCATAGTTATCATTACTTTTTTCCGAAGCAATTTTGCATTTATTTGCAACAGTGTACTTTTGTACTGTTGTAGCGTTAGTGGAAATTAAAACTGAAGAAAGTGTGCCGCCTGAAGCTGCAGCCGTTGTTGGTGCTGCTGAAAATAATGAACGTAATTTCAAATTATTGTCATTACATTCCATTGTTGATGTTAATTTCATGCTTCTTATGTAGCTGTAGTTGAGAATAATGTCTATTTAACTGGATTTAGGTGAACATTTGAACGAAAATCAAAGCAACACATTCACACTGGACAGCAAGCCAGTGAACGGCGAGAAAACTTCAGAAAAACCACTATTAGATATTTTGAACAATAAGCCTACAGTTGAATTATTAGCTGAAACTGTCAACCGGGTGAACCCGACAAGATCCACATGCATGATTGCTGCCCAAAAAAATGTGAATATTTCATCGAATAATAATTATACGAATAGCAGGCAGTATCAGTTGCGCAATCCTCGTGCAGAATTCAATTCATCATGCAGTGTATCTAGCAACCAGCATCCTGTGGACATCTGGGGAAATCAGTGGAATTTTCAAAATTCTTTTCCTAATGATCCAGGGGCCAATTTGCGTTTTCATGATCGTGAATTTTACCACAGACAGCAGCATCCGATGATGAATCCGTCGTTCAGGCCGACGAACCTTTATGAAGCGAATCATTTTGCCAATCAAAGATACCCACTTTCGGAAACTTGGCAGCCCTATTCACCGTATGATTCCTACGTGAACAATTTTCAACCTTTCAATTCATTTAATTATGATCAGATGAATTCTTGTCGTCTACAGCCGAGAAATCCATTTATCGGCGAACAATGGAACGGATACATCAGACCTGGAATGACCGATTTCAGATATCCTCCTTGTGCACAGTATCACCACCCACCGCGTAATCCATATTTTTGGCCATAAAAATTGGAAACGTAGTTCACGTAGATCTGGAGCACATTTTATTGAATATTTTTTTCTTTTAATAATAATATTTTTTGTTCACTTTTATTTTTTGTATTCACTTGGAATTATTTTCAGACGTTTTTTATTTTATGAATAAACTGTTGGATGAAGTGAAAAAAACTCCATTTTTACTTTACTCCAAGTGGAGTGTCTAGTTAGTTGGTATCTGAGCAGAAGAAAGCTGAAGAAACAACAAGATGAAATAAATGTAAAAAACCAGAAAAACATATACGAATGACTTTGTGGAATTCGCTCCAAAGTAGGTGAGCGTTCAGCCTCAAGCAATCGATGTCAGTATACCTCTATCACAGAGGAACTTTGAATTTTCTTCTGTATTTTATATTTCCCAGCCGACGCATACAGTTCATTAATTTTCAATAACATAAACAACGTTTTTCCATGCTTACACGGTCTACGGACGATCTATCTTATTTATCATCTAAAGCGCACAAACATGAATGAATGATACGTGTTCACTGTGCTCTAACTGTATTTAGCAGTATGAAAGGCTTGAGTAAGGCATATTGCATATTTACAAATTATAATTTTGCATATTTACAAATGTTATATTAGCATTTTGAAGATTTGCACTGAAATAAATAACAATGAACACACACAATCTTGTGAAAATGAAAGTATTATTGTTTGTAAAATATACCTGTAACGAACCTAACAAAGGCTCAAAATAAATAAAGATTAATCAGTTATTAAAATTATCAGCATCAAGTGTATGTAAATTAAAGAAATATCAAAAAAATAAATGCTCAAAAAACAACATATAAAGTAACCTAAAAATGTATGATACTGATTTTTATTAAAATTTGTAAAACAAAAATTCACTAATCTACAGTTTCTACCAAACTGAATCAAATGATATCATCTTAATTAAATACAAGGCAGAAGCGAAAAATCAACAAATGGCATTGTTCAAAAAACCAGTAAAGTGAACATGAATTTCCCGTCATTATTCGGAAAAAAATGTATAAATAAATTAATATATACTATTTATATGTGTATAAGAAAGAATAAATATCAAAAAAGAAGAATTTGAAATATTGAGAAAAATTCAATGAACAAAAAACATGCCAGAGAAGCCAATCAGACACGTTGAAATAAAAAAACTGTGAGGAGATTGACTGAGGGCTTCAATGACCGACCTTATAGCCTAGCAATTTTCAGTAATTTTATCCTTCATATTTCTTCATCCGTTAGTTGAAAAAGTTTGCTTAAAGTTCAGTTGCAAAAAGAGATTTTAGACGTTAAGGTGGGTGGGAACAAAGAAGTAAGATGATCAAAATTGAGCAAATAAAAAAATGCAAATTTATGCAAGCAGGATATTATTATTAGAGCGAATAATGGATATTTTCCAGTATGCTTTATAACTGGCCATGGACCCTTTCGGTAACCCTCATGTTACCGTGGACCCCTTACAGTTCATTTGAGTGCAGGAAAACAGGGGAGAGTACGGTAAGGGGACTTGGAACCAGAGTAGTTGTTGTATTGAATGGAATGAACTGAATGTGTAAATGAAGCATCGACGTTATGCCAAACAGTTCTTAGCAATTTCAATTGAAATTAAATAAAGTGAAGGGATGGACATCTGAAAATGCTTCCGTGAAACCCCAGCAATGCTTCCATGAATCCCCAGTGGTCCTTGGACCCCACTTTTGGAACCACTGCTTTACAGGCATTTAGAATAGAATAGAAAAGTATTTTTAAGTACAGAATAAAAATCACAAATAAAAACAAGTTAATTTGTAAAATAATAATAATAATAATAATAATAATAATAATAATAATAATAATAATAATAATAATAATAATAATAATTAACAAATAAAAATGTAATATAGTTTAGTTGTTGTTGGCATTTTTCAGTTAAACAGCATTTCAACAGTTCTTTTTGCGCTTAAAGTGTACAAGGGCTTTGTGGTAGAGTGTGAAAAACAAAAATTATACAACACTGCAAGCAACAGCATCGCCCTTTTATTTTGAGCGCTCAACGTGGGAAAGAGAACAAAATGATATATGTCAGCGGCAAAAAGAAGATACTGCATGAAACAAATGACTGAGTAGGTAAGAAGTTGAAAAAACTGATGAGGCAGGGGGAAGAGATGTACGTACATTTTCATAAGACTGTTTTTGCTATAAATTATAATAATTATAATTAGCATCATCATCGAAATCGTCATCGGAAACAGAATAAAGATGAAAGAAAATACGGCTAAAGTAATGTTTCAAAAGGTACAAAAATGAAATAACAACACAGTACAAAATCAACATTTTTTTCTATACTCAGCAAACGGAGAAAAAAAATGGAAAAGCAAAAGAGCAACTGCGCAACAAGTTGAACATATTCAATTAAACCAACGAGACCGACGACGTTCAGAAATCAAAAACAAAAATTACTACTACTACTACTACTAATTATTATTATTATTATTGGATAAAAAATTGAAAATAACCCGCCGTTTTACTAGAAGCTTTCGGTGGTGGATGACACATGGAAATGCATTTTTGAAAAGAAAAAACAAACAAACAAGCAAATCAATAAATATGCAAAAATAAGCAACGTCGGCCTGATGGTCCAGCCGCACCCGTCGTCGATATTTGTACAAATTGAAACGAACGTCACCACAATACACTGAATAATGTGAATGAAATAGAGCTTGTTATGATTATTATTAAATTATTTTTTTGCTGCCACTGACGTGTAATCGTGTGTACGTATAAATGTATGCATTATATGCGTGTGTGCGGCGCATGCACCGCGTTCGTTGTTGACCAAATCATTTCAATCAAAACAAACAATACTTAAAAATTAATTATTAAATAATTGTCAAATGAATGACAGCATCCTTGCATGTCTCCAATGAAGAAAAAAAGGGAGGAAAATGTATATAGATAGATAGACAAACATATATATATATATATTCACTTATATGTATATATATATATATATATATATGTATGTATAACTGGAACAACAATAACAACTGGAATCGATTTACATACAAAATGAATGTTCAGTTTCTCTTCAATTGGATGCTTCATTGAACATTGCCGCGTCCGATTGGAGAATTTAAAAGAACAAACGCTTCAACATTCATCCATCCATTCATTCATAGTAAAGCATCCATGGCGCGGTAAAGTCTTGACAAAGCTTGGATGTGCAACGGAAAACAGCTAACACGATCGCCGGTTCTAAAGTCTAAACATAACCAAGACAACGCGTTGTACGTTTCCAGCACGTAACGTAGTACATCTGTCGTCAAGCTAGAGTCAAGCGGATGTACAGTCCCCGAAGTGCTCCGGTTGGCGCCGCCGGCCAACAAATGATCGTCGCTTTGCTGCACCCCAGACGTGTGTATGTGAAGCGCTGAACGCAAATGAACCGGAAGCAAATCCCTGGCTGACGGTCTTACTGTCCAGAACCACTCTGGAACAGGACCTGTCGGTGCCGTAGATACTAAAAATCCCAAAGCCAAGGGTTGCAACTGTATACTCTCATCTGAAGATTCAGATATACCAAGTCCCTTAAACAATAAATTTGAATTTTCAAAACTAACCAGCTAACTTGTACGACATACCCGAGTATGTGAAGAATTGGCATCAAAGCCGACAGTACTGTCATTCATCAAATTCGCTTCACTCATACTACCAAATATGTCGTTCAATCCTGATTCAAGACCGTCACCTTCTGGACTGATCATCAAATCTTTCCAAATACTTTCGAAATCACCATCCGTCTCATCTGCACCTGGTAGACCGCCGGTCATGATGCAACACTGACTGATCTGAATCGATCAGAATTAGAAATTATCGAATAAAAATGATGGAAAGTTTTTTTTTAAATAAATTAAGAAGAAAAAACCTGTATCAAAGCTGATGTAGGAAAGACCATAATGTGAGAACTGGAAACATCTTCTGGTGAAGAAAGTGGACACTGTTTGGCACCTTGACCGAACCGATCGTCGTGCACAAACGAGTCTGGAAAAATCCGCATGTTCGGATCCAGCTCGGTGCTGATCAAACATGCTGACAATATGGCTGGTGTTTCGAAGATTGTCGGCATCGGCTGGCAAACTGCGCACTGTTCACGCAGCAAGCGACTGGTGCTTCGCAGTTGACTCTTGCTGAGCAAATGCGCCCACGCTTTCAGTTCTTCATGGCCAAGACGACCAAGCCTACCAATGACAATACGCCAGGGTCGACAACTGGATGCCAGTATGCCAACGACGTAGTCCCACAAGCGCCGCAGCGCGCTCCAAATTAGCTCCCTCTTCACGACGTTGTGTCGATTGTTCAACATCATGTTTATGACACAGCTGTCGAGCACAGCTCCCTGCTGATCAGTGACCGTGCACAGGAGCCACTGTTGCTTGGCTGACAAACAGTAGGCGAGGAACAACACCTGACCGTGGTCATCGCGCGATTCACTGCCACCACCACAAAAGCTCGAAGCGGAATTCGACGAACTGGATCCAAAGGAACCATTGGAACCAGTGGTACCGTTCAAGCAGCTGGTACGATCTTGGATCGGTGCCAGCACGACCGGAGCTGAGAAGAGTCTGAAGCCAGCCGAATTCTGCTTCCGTCGCAACAGCTCGTGCCTGCTGGCCGCTGGTCCGAAGCCGGTCATCACTTTTGGCAAACAACTGTGCAAGCAAGAATAGGCAACACTTCGAATTTGCATGAACACGTTCAACGCCAACGAACGAAGGTGTGTCGACGAGCTGAGCGGCACTCGTTGCTGACCAATGCCGCCGCCGACGTTGCTACTATTGCTGTTCACCGCTGCTCTGGGTATTGACTTCAATCGACGATCCTCGTCCACAATTCCGTTCTGCTGCAATTCCCAATCATCCAACAGCGACGTGTCCAGTACAGTTTGCAACGGGATAATCTGCAACTGCATGCTGCTACGAAACGTAGCCGGCACTTCTTGCAATATTTCCAAATAGCAGCGAAACAAACCAGTAGTGACCAGACGATTCAAATCTCTCACATGTTGATCGTCAGGACCAAAGTTGAACGGATTCACCAAATAAATCACTACAACGTGTGGAAAATTCGGTCCGTCAGATGTCGGCGACAACAGTCCATTATTATCGTTGCCATTAGCGCTGCTCTCTGACATACGACTGTCGTTGCTGTTGTTGCTACTGCTAGTATTCATCATATTCATGCTATTATTGGAACTATTATTAGTATTGCTGTTGTTGTTGCTGTTCAAACCATACGATATGGCTGTTGAAGAGGAAGAATCCGCAACAGCAGTAGTAACTGCAGTGGCAGTAGTAGTGGTTGTTGTCATTCCAGTAGTTCCGGCAGAAACACAACTAGCACCACTACCACTAGCACTGATAGTAGTATTCGCAAGCTCTGCCGACTGGGATGACACAGCAGTGCCAACAGAATCAACATTCGATAATGAAGAAGAGGTACAAGTTGTGGTTGGAGTAGAGGCTGGACATTCGCGACCAATTTCGCGAAATATCGACCTATCGAACGCGTTCCAGACTGGGGAGAAAATGTGCGGCGCCAGATAATGTCGACATACCTGAGCGTAAAGCTTCAACTTTGCACCGATTATACTGCGCCCGTCGGACGCACTCTCGAAACGGTCGAACCAAGGGTCGACCGGCTTCTGGTCCAACTGCTTGGCGTGCGTCTTGCCCACACGCATGATGCCGTCCTTCAAGACGCGAGTGATTGGGCAGTGGCGACCGAGACGCATGCCTTCGTAGGTGCGACTGAGTTCGCGAAAAAAGCCCCTCGCCTTGCGCACAACATACTGGGTATCCGGCACAACGGCTATGAACGCGACATCTTTGGGTTGGGTGAACGGCTCCAAGCACATCCGGTCCCAAAGGCGGATGCTGAACGGACTCACTTGAATCCAGTCGCGATCCGAACAGACCAACAGTTCGGGTATCGGTTCGGGACCGCTGAGGTCTTCGCGACCGTTGCTACCGGGCCGGTGGGTGCATTTCCGGTGCAACTGACGCCACGTCAGCGGACCCTCGACGCTGTGCTTAGCCTGCCACAAGCCGCGAGGCTTTTGCAATGATTCTTGCAACAACGGCAGCAGAGATCTCAACAAAGCCATCGTTTCCAGACTGTTGGACGGTTCGACAGTTTTCGCGTAGCCCCAGCCGTTGATGTACGACGACGTCGCCGATCGTTTAGCAGCCGGCACCTGTTCCACGTACAAAGCGACGTTGTTACAGTCGAGCGACAGCATCGACTGTTCCAACGCCAACTGGCACAGTTCAGTGAAATCCCGCAACTCCACGGCATTGTAGACGACGTTCGGCAAGCCGAGGGGGATGTTCTTTTCCACATCGTCGAACATCGACCAAGAAGACGACGTCACGGATAACAACGACGTCGACAAGGAACCGCCGCCGCCGCCGCCGCCGCCACCACCACCGCCACCGATGGCCCCTGACGCCTCTGCGTTCAAGCAGCCGAACGGCGACGTCCGGAAAAGCATCAACGAACAAGTGAGATCTTGCAGAAGGCTCTGGTGACGAACCAGTTCGACAATTTCGCGAGAAAATGGCACCGTTTCCAAGTGGGAAGCGGTCAGACGTTCCCACACGGCTCCGGTAGCGTCGTCTTCGTCTTCGTAGAACACGCCGGATTTGTAACTCAAATAGCGATGCCGGCTGGCGCTGAAGCCGCAAGTGCATTTGTTAGTGAACGTGTTCCGGGCCGACGAATGGTACAGCACGCTCATGTTGTCGTCGCATCTGCGCAGACTGACGTAGTGGCCCATCTCCAAACCGCGTATGTTCATATTGCACACGCACAGTGGACAAGAGTCGAAATTACTGTCTCGATACAGATGCACAAACGTGTCACTCAGCAGCAACATCATCACGAGACTGTGACCCTCGGGATGCAGCACTGAACTCGCAGGTTCAATACTGCTGAGATTCCTAAATCGATAACAATAATGTTAACAAAAAAAAACAACAATTTAAACTGCAAACAAACTATACTTTGCATATGCTGACGATGCATTCGACATCGGACTGGCCAATTCCATACCAGGAGTACGAGGTGTCCGTACAAAATGAGGCGACGAAACTGACGGAGGATTGTTGTTCACTGGAGACGGTTCAGCTACGGAACGTACCGAAGCCGGCGCTGAAATAATCGACCGACCAGTTGCGGAAGACGACGAATCGAGACCAATGGACGCCTGTGAGCCTAGACGCACCGACGACGAACCAAACCATGACCCGAAAGAGCCACAGTTCGACCAAGAGTGATGAGGAATAGCGGCCAGTCCGTATGTGGGCAACGATGCCAAGTGACTGACGCTGGCAGACTGGTGATGGTGATGGTGATGGTGGTGGTGGTGGTGGTGGTGGTGATGGTGATACAACGCCGGCAGGAGCCTGCTCGGCTTGTAACAGAGTATCTTTTCGAATCGAACCGCCGACCGACGCGACGAAGCCGGAACCGCCCCAAAAAACTCCGACGCCAGCATGTATGGAATGACAACCTGAACTTCAGGAGCATCTTTACAATCACGACAGCCCGATAGATAGCTTGCCGCCTTCATTGTTGAACCCTGTCCATATGATCCACTGGAACAAGCGCCGGTTTGAGTGCCGGCAACAGCGGTGGTGCCGGTGCCGGCATGGCTTTCCGGAGATAGCTGCTGCAACGCCTCCTGCGACGGTGGCGTCGGGTAGATTATGCCCAGATGGTCAACCACCGCACCAGCGACTGCAACCACTTGCGTCGATGAAGGATATGCCGAACTAGCACTTGAACGCTGACTACAACTCAATACAGCTACGTTGTTGCTATTGCTCGTGGTGGTGGTGCTGCTGTTATTATTATTATTGTTGTTGTTGTTGTTGTTGTTGTTGCTACTGCTGCTATTAGCATGCTCGTTGTTCTGATTGGTCGCGTCCATCTTCACCGCAACAATTTTCTCGGTTGCATTCAATCTTTCTTCTTCAGTACCCAAACTTGGCGGTGGTGATAAAAACTGAAACAAAAAAATGAAAGTATTTTTTTTTCAAATTCCCTTGCAAAAATGTGAAAATTATACCGCGTGTATTTCATTTTCACAATCACTGATTCCTGAACTCGGCGATGGTCCTTCTTCCATCATCTGATGATGAACAATTGCAGAACTGTCGTCAGTCAACTGGAATTCAGCGTCTGATTTCACACAAGCTTTCTCTTCTTCTACGAAATACAGAATAAAATTTCATAATAGAATAATAATTATTCGCTGTTCACTGGTTTACCTCTTTTACACATGTCACCACTTAGTACATCATCGGTTCGATCATGATCATTTGTCGTATTATCTTTTCGTTTATTCTTATTTTTGTACCCGTAAATTTTTTCCACTTGTCTGGCGTTGGATTGGGCCAAATGCCTCTGTCCAACCGGTGCAATTGAACGACAGTTCAACACTGCCTCTGAGAATAATAATAAGACATTTTGAACAAAAAACCGACGCTTTCGGTTCGTCTCCATCGCCTGGCACCACGAATAACTGGTCAAAGCACGATAAAATTTTTCCGTAAATTGATCCGTCGGTTTGCCGAAATTTTTCACTGATGACGACGATACTCGACTAATAAAACTGTTCGATTGATTCTGCTGCTGTTGCTGTTGTTGTTGTTGTTGTTGTTGCTGCTGCTGCTGCTGCGGTATATGTAGTAGATGTATCTGCTCCTGGTGATGAGAATGATATCGTGAGAATGACAATTTCATCAACTGCAATTCGCCGTCGGTGTCGTAATTCGTACTGACATTATAACGCCGTTTCATGCTCAATAACCGTTGGTCCACCTCAATCGACTCCAGACCAGTATACTTTGGGGGTATGACCAACGGATCCGGTGTTTGCTGCTGCTGCAACAGCTCAGATTGTTCGACCGATCGACGCATTTTCGACTTTGGCTCAACTGCAACGTTGCAATCAACCACATCTGCAGAACAATGGTCCAAAAACATCGTTGACGACGTCATGGACGCTGAACTACAGACTGCGGAAGCGACGGGAGCAGCAGCAGAAGCAGTACTAGCAGCAGTAGCAGTTACTGTTGCTGTTGCAGTTGTAGTGGAGTTGAGCAACGCCGACGTGGTCGACGTTCCCGCTTCCTCAACCATGGTCTGGTGCTGTTGGTCATCGTCATCTCCGGCCGCGGTCGACGACCCATCCAAGCCGGCTGACGTCATCAACTTCCGACTGGCGGCAACACGCCTGTGGAAACAGCCAACTCGTTTGGGAGACACGTCGGACGACTTGCATTTGGATGCGAACCGAACCGAACCGGCGGCACCGGTGCCACAACAACTCGTCGACTGACCCACACTGCAACAGCAACGTTCCCGCTGACCAGGGTCGACGATGTTCCACGAGCCGGCCAAGCCGAAGGAATCGGATTCACCGGCGCTCGGCGACGTCGGCCCGCTCTGCCTCCGCTGGTGGCACATCAAATTTTCCATCGTCTTTTCGCACAACCACTGCCTGAAGCCGGCTAACAAGCTACCAGGCTGCTGTGGACTGGTCGCCACGTTGTCAGGGTCGACCACGCATACGAATCGTGTGGGCACTTTCAAACGCACGCCGCACACGAACACATCCATCATCTTGGGAAGCTTGTCGGCGGTGGTCGTGGTGGTGCTGCTGCTGCTGTTCGCCTCTTTGAACGGCGACCCAGAGCCAACGCCCGTCGTCGACTCGGCGCCACCACTATCCAACGAAGCGTAAAATCTGCACCAGTCCTTCCAAAGCTGCTGCTGAAATTGGCTTTCGCCAGGCTCCGACGCTTTGTCCGGGTCGAAAACAAGCTCACCGCTCAACGACCACGGCGACAACAATACCGGCAGCTTGCGGTTTGCCAACATCAACTGACGACAAAGTCGATAAACCGGCACATGCCTCTGCACGGATACCGTAACGCAAACATTATTTTCACCGTGAACAAAAAATGACAAAGAAAACGCAATCACATATCTGAAAATTTAATAATCAAATGAATGAATAATGAAATAAATTTAAGAACAAAAGAGGAGAACTCAATCCTACTTTGGACGGTTGGATTTGTTTTTCGTCTTGGGATAATTCAGTGGATTTACATACCAGTTTCCGAATCGCAAAAAATTTGCATTTAATAATACCCTGCAAAATGGAAAATATATGCTAAGGAATGGATTTAAAACAAAAATAAACACAAATTTGCCAACATTAAAGTATATTTACAATGAAGAACAAATTATTGCAATTATCAAAATACATTTTACAATGATTATTTGTCAACTGATTTTCTCACAATCTACAATTATCGTTATTAATTATATACGTAGTAGATGTACATTTCTTTGTTTAATCTTCAAGTACAGCTTTCAATTAAAAGTATGCATGAGATGTTTCCAGCGATTATTAGCATTATTTTACACATTTCAAATGGAAATAAAAATTAAAAATTTGAATACACAGCAGCAAATTTGCAAAGTACTAAATATTTATTTGATCACGCCTATCGTTGGTCTGTTTATTCAGCTGGTTGAAAAATTATTGATTAACAACGACAGTGATGTAAAATGATTGAAATGTGGCAAAGAATTTGAAACTGCCTTGCCATGAAGAATGTTCTTGCATTTTTCTCAAATCAAAGAAAAATTCAGCAACCGTTTTATTTATATTTTCGTAGACACCAGCTTTACCAGCTCAAAGATAAAAATGCCAGTTCATGCAGCTAGTAATTTCAACGAAAAAAATACAGAATACAAAATACCACCAACCGTGATTAACTAGACTGACAGCTTCGGATAATTTACATAACAGATTAGACAAAATTTCTGTTACTTTCACAAATTACTTCTCATTCAAGTTTACTTGAACGGCAGCAAATGGAAGAAAATTAAAATAATTTAACATCAATGCAACATCGGTTTCTGTTTAATGTTAAAAAATATGAAAATTTACCTGTCAATCTGATTGTGCAATGCTTTGAAAAGCATTGTACGTGTTTCATATTCGACTCCTTTTTCCCAAGAACCTTCTTCGATTTCTAAAAAAATACATGATTTAATATATAATAATAATAATAATAACAAATATTAATAATAACACTCACTTGTAAGACCTGTACAAAGTAAAGCCCAATCCGGCTCATCGCCGTACCAAAATATCCAAAGCTCTTTTTCGACAGCCAGACGCAAATCGACTCTGTTCGACGAGTGCACTGGTGGTGCACGTCTCCAGACGCACAAAAATCCCTGCGTAACGCAACGTCCATAACCGCACAGTACGGCATCATCGGGAATATCAGCGTACACAATGGACGAATTGCTACAACACCAGCGGCACCACTTCAGCCCGTTTAATTCGGTCTAAATTCAATTTCATCCTCTATATATGCAGTATTTTGTTTTTCCATACAGCTTATTGGATTTTTTGAATTTTAATTCAATTATAAACTTCTCACACGCATAGAAAATATTTTTAACACTGCTTAATCTGTTTAATATGTGAAATTATTCAATAAAATGAACCTTTTAACTTTTCTTCCTTCTTCATTCTTGAAATTACACTCTATCATTTCACAACATAAGCAATAGAAAAAAAAGACATATTCACAAATTATTTTACAACTTTGCCAACAAATAAAATTTCACAATTGGCCGTGCCACTTTTCACGTACGATGCAATCAATGCAACCAACAATGTTGATTATTGCACAACAGTTAATGAAATGCTTTCAAAATTATTAAAATTTGAACAATTGAAGAAAAACAAAATAGGACGAAAACTACAATTTATTATAAAAATTAATTCGCAAACAATTAAACAATCATACTCATTTCAGTTTATATATTAGAATCTCATTCATCATAATCCAACGTAAACAACAAATTACAAATTTATGAAAAATGTTCGTTTATTTTTGTTAAGAAAAAATAAATACATCAATAGAAGATCATCTGAGCATATTAAATGTCAAATTCAGCATGCAAAATATACACACGGCTGCTGTTCATCATAAACATGAAAAATAAAAACATGCAAATTCCAACACAATTCAGAAAACAATTTACAGGTGCTTTTTCATGCATAGGTGGCTGGTGAAAAAATAATTATCAACAATAATAGGCAGTATGTTGCTATAAAAATCCCCGACGCGGCTAAATTTGCAAGCTCATTCATTCGAACAATTATTAATTGCACTGCACTAAGCAACACTGAACTCGATGATCTCGCAACGCCAAACACCGGAGAGATCAATAAAAATAAAAGCACAAGCAAATCTGATAAACCTTTGCAAAAAGAACATTAACGTTTTATAGCATTTTATTAATAATATGAAAAAAAATATTAAATTTAAAAACAGTACACAAATATAAACTGACAATCAGCTGTATTCACAATAAAAAAGAAATTTTCATTTCAAACAAACAAACAAACAAACAAATGACCCAACGTCAGTATAGACGAGAGAACTGTTTACTTTGGAAGATTCGCGGATTGAATTAAAAATTTTCAATTCTGCAATCATCCATCTCTTTGTAAACAATATTAATAATAAAAGGGAAATTTTTTCAACCGAAAAAAACAAACAAACAAAAAAACAATCTTCTAACGTACATTTATTTGCTTTTTTAGCAAACAAATCGCGAAGGTGGCCAGAAGATGTTGCAAATATGCAACAGCTAGAAGCGGATGATTAAGCACTGAGTGAATCCACGAGACAAAAAAAAGCTGGCACACATACAATGAAAATATGCACTGCAGAAAACAACAACAACATTTTCGTCTATCAAAGTTGAAGGTGATCTTCATACTTTCTGTACTGTTTGTTTTGCACGAAATATTTTTTTTTAAAAAAAAAGCTACAACAACACGAAGATGCGTATTTGAATTTTTGTGATTGGATAACAATAATTGAATTAAAATTAAAATTAAAAAATAAACATTCATTTAAATTAAATAAAGTAATATTGAAATTAATTCGTTGTTCAATGACCCTCAAGGTATGAAGTCGAGCAAAAATGGCGCGTGATTGAGATGAGTGAAGAAAACAGGAAAATTGCACGCCAATACACCGCCATCACCATCACCACCACCACCACCATCACCACCACTAATACTACTAGCGGGAAAATTGGAAAAGCATTATCTAAACAGGCCAGTGTGCAGGCAGTGCAGGTTGACGTGAAAAACGGGGTTACATGTGGCCAAGAACACACCGAAACGGCCGTTCGTTAATTTACCAAGAGAACGGCTTTAACGATCTGTCGTCAAGTTAAATTCAGTCTACTGTACATTATTAATAAGTAAATAAATAAACATCAATAACGACGACATTAAAAACAACAACAAATTTAAATATTTCCACCCACTCACAGTACAGTGAAAATAATAATAATAATAGCAATGATGATGATCAATTTCTTCCGGGATGAAAAAAAAAAACAAATATAAACTGATGATTGTAACATTGACAAACTTCCACCCAGAGAAGGAAAAGCAGAAAATACATTCAATAAACAATAATAACAAAGCAGACAAAGTTATCGATAAACTGGCACGTGATTACAATTAAAAAAAATTATTCAGACATTTGCGCTGACGACTGCTGAGACTCATCATAACTGACAGCAATCATTAAGCAGATGTACAGATGTCGTATAGAAAGCTGCTATATGGCTGAATCAAACCACCACACACAGTGTTGTGTTCAAGCAAGAAGCGGTAAACAGATTTGAAAAATTTACACTTGCCCCATTGTAAAGCTCTCAACTATATTTCGCACCTATATTAGACGCACAATTTCTCCACATTCTACATTTGCATCAACAGATTAGACATAAAAGCATCAGAAACACGCGACACGATGTAGCTGTGATAAACAAATCACATGAAGACAAGTTTACTACACTCGTGCCTGGTACAATTTGGAAGTCATCAAATTTTGATCACCAAGATCAAAAATGTTGCGCATTTTACTCATAAATTCAACGTTGAAATTTTTCAACACACCACTGCGAATATTGTAAAAGAATCATTTTCCTTTTCAATTCGACGGAACAAATTTCTACGCGAAAGCGGCAAAGTAAAATTGAAACAAAATACAGCTGTATCGCCCACACAAATAACACATTCGAAGTAGACAAGTGGAAAATATTTTTTTAAAAAATTTCACAAATCAAAGACCACTTTATGCACATTAGATAAATTAAATCAAAAACAATTACTTACAAGTACAAAAACGTTCGTATGGCAATCCTCCAGAGAAGCGCCATTGGTAGAATTTAAATTTACATGTGACATTTCACAGAGCAGACGTTTTCGAATGTGGAGAACTAAAGCACATCATAATCTCCACTTTCTTGCTAAAAACTTAATTAGCGACCATACGCAGGGCGAAATTCAGAGGCTTACCATAATAAATGACAATCAAGGTAACTCTACAAAACGGTTCAAAATGCAAAATTATTTTCAAATGTGAAATTCAAAATGCTCCAGAAATTAATGCACATATTTATATCCATTTATAATTTCGTACAATTATACGAACTGTGCGTTTGTTTTATTAACCTGTCACCTCTGACCTATTACAGAATAGATTACTGTAATATTTTGACCGTATGGTTTAAGTGATGAAATTATGACAGCATAAATGAATTTACTCATATTATTTGTGCAAAGTTTTTTTTTAATAAAAGTATTTATATTTTACGTTATCATATTTTCAATTTCATTCTTCTACCTACCTGTTCACGTAGACAAACAGTGCTACTTTAGCAGTAAATTATCATCAGTGTAACCTAATTAAATCGCTGGCAATTTTTATTCAATAAATAAAATATTTACACAATTGTTTGCATTATTTTTAACTTTTTTACTTTACGCAATGTTATCACGTGCTTGAAACAGTCTAAAATCAAATAACTTCAATTGACAGTAGGGAAAATTGCAACACAACGATAAATCAGTGATAACGATTAATATATCGATAAATATTCGCCAGATCGTACTGTAGAAGTTACCTTCACATAATTAAAAGTTGGAAGGGTGCTACGTCAGCTGCACAATTTCACTTTGTGTGAATTGCATTATCAAAACGTCACACGGAATTTTTCAAAATCCACCCATTTTTTTTATTTTTTGCTTTTGTATTTTTTTCGTTACATTTTTTGAATATCGAGATGTTTAACCGTGAAATTTAGCGCTTATTGCATTTTAATTGCATCGTGACAAATGTGAATTTTCAAAAAACATTACAGATAGTTTTTCGAACATGTTTGCCATTCATAAGTCTCTGGCAGTATCAAGAAATCTTTCCTGTATTGTCAAAACGGCGATGTCAATCCAACTGAAAAGGTCTACATTCACATCAAGTCAGCTTAAAAGTTTTCTCTTTCATTGTGCATTTCTTTGCTTGCAGCTTGCATATTTAGATTATTCCTTCATAAAATGCGATATAGTTGGAGAAGAATCAAATGTTGGACTCGTTCAGTTAAATCGACCGAAGCAATTGAATGCACTTTGCAAACCGTTGTTTGCTGAAGTGAGCTTTCATTTTTGTTTCAACTGAAATTTCATTATTTCCACAATTTGTTAACATCGAAAACTGTTGCAGCCTACTGCTTTTTGCTGAACGTTGTTTCTGTTATCTTTTCATAAATCAGCAACGTATTCATGCAAAGCAGTGCAATGCTATTTTTCAAATTTTACTCATTTAGCAATATTTGCATTAATTTGTCAACGAAACGGAGCTATTTTTCGAATAACTAATAAGACTGACATTTTGGCATGATTAATGAAAATTTAAACAACTTTAGGAAATTTTTCATAATATTTGAAGTTGAGTAAGATAAAAATTTCATAATGATTACTAATCAACATAATAATATCTGAAAACAGGTTTTTACAGTAATGGTTAATAATTTCACATACTTGTATATTAATTTGTATAAAATACATTTTTAGCAGTCAAATTTATTTTTACAGCAACACGATTAAAATATCTGTTAATAGATATCACTGTTATTGATATCACTTACAATTGTTCATTAGAGTCATTACTTTCACATAGCAGATCATAATCTTCTACATTTATATTGTTATTTTGCTGATGGCTATTGTTTAACTTGTAAGTTTTTAAGACATCTTAACAGTATAGTAATTGATTTTCATGTTCATTTCGACTTTTTAGTGGAAATTCCACTAAAATAACTTACATTTGAATTAAATTTTCAGTGTTAACTGCTTAAAGTGACAATTTAGTACAACTTATTATAAATTGACTATAATTTAGATCGCTTGTGCATTGGAAGGCTTTCAAAATGACCCAGCCATCAAAGCTGTCGTCATTACCGGATCTGATAAAGCATTCTCTGGTAGTGTAAAATATTATATTATTATACTTTGTTGTTGTTGTTGTTGTGTTTAATTCAAGTTTATAATTGAAGCTGGTGCTGATATTGATGAAATGAAAAATCTTCACTTTTCCGATGCTTTCAAGAATACCGCTTTGGATGTGTGGAATTCTGTTTCAGAATTTAAAAAACCGATCATTGCAGCTGTTCGCGGTTATGCGGTGAGTTTTGCACGTTTATATTTCAACGAAGCTTATTTAACCATTTTACTTCATGAAATATGTAGATATAATTTTGAATTGCGATGTTTTTTATTATTATTTTTTTTTCTCAGCTTGGAGGTGGATGTGAATTGGCAATGATGTGTGACATTGTTTATGCGGCTGAAAATGCTCAATTTGGTCAACCTGAAGTCACCATCGGTACCATACCAGGTTTGTATTGTGAATATTTTTTAATTTAATGTATTTTATTTGCTTTTTATTCATTGCATTTTTGTTTTTTATCTTCAGGAGCTGGTGGAACTCAGAGATTAATTCGAGCCGTAGGGAAATCTTTGGCTATGGAAATGATTCTTAGTGGGGCAAGAATTAATGCAAATGAAGCGAAAGCGGCTGGTATATATATATATATATATATATTGAGCTATTATTATTAGTCGTAGCGGTATACGTTACAGCATTCATTTAGGTTTGGTGAGCAAAGTTTATCCAGTTGAAAATGTACTCAATGAAGCAATTGCCACAGCTCAACGTATTGGAAAATTATCACCAATTATTGTATCAATTGCTAAAAAATCAATTCAAAAAGGTGAGCATGAAAATAAAGTTCACTAAAAAATATAAAATGAAAATAAAGTTGTGAATGTTCAAATATTATTTAGCATTCGAAACATCACTGAAAGACGGTTTGGACTTTGAACGTCATTTGTTCAACTCTACATTTGCAACGGTGAAAAAATGATAAACTGATGATGGTTAACTTTTTTTATGCATTCCATTTTTCAGGAAGATCAAAAAGAAGGAATGGATGCATTTTTGAAGAAACGAAAACCACAATTCACCGGTTCTTAAAAAGCACCTACACTTCTTTTATTTAAATTAGCATAAATCTCGCTTGCATACCTCGTCATTAAAAGAATTGTGATTATTTTGGGTAGTGAAAATTTGGAAATTGAATGGCACTAGCTTGGCGAATTTGGTTGCAGTTAGATTAAGAGATTCAAGTTTTTCTATTTCAATTCACGCTGTCAGGCAGTTCAATTTTCTAACCAAAGTGATTTTTCAGTCTGTCAAGCTTGCATTTCAATGATGAAAAATATAGAGTACGCTTACAGTGCAATAAGAATTATTCAATAAAATAATATTGGCATATAAATTTGTGTAACATTCATTTTTACAGTTATTCATTATGTGTTATTTATTTATATAATCGATAATTGAAGGGAAAAATCTTATTTACATTTTTTATGCAGCATGTTTGCTCACTAGATTAACAGAATGTTATTATTAATTATTATTATTCGTTAAACGCCAAAAATTTGTCGGATCGAACAATTACAATTGAAAAGAATTCATTTTTATTCTGATAAATAAATATCTACATGGCATAAATCATTCACCGGACTCTAATCTACTGTTATTTAAGCTGAATAATAATAATAATAATAATAGATTTCAAATTTTACCTTCCCAAAATTCACAGGATAGAAGCAAAACCTTTTTCGACCAGATTCGAATTAATTTCCAAAGAATCGTCGTCACTTTTTAAAACAACACTCATAAATGGCAGAAGAAATCCAAAGTCGGATTCGGCAAAATACTGCTGCTTGACAATGGCGTTGAATAATTTATCACGAAGTGCATTTTTCACATAATTGATCGTTCCATCAGTCCATTTTCCATCGTCACTGGATACCCCCAGACCGTCCAATTTGCAGTCGATGCTCAAAGCCATCATCGATTCAAATTCCACCGGAAGTTGACGTACAAAACTGAAGCTAACGGTAACTATACAACCAAAGTCGATCAAACGAAACATCACCCTGCTGCCTTCTAATTTTCCTACGCAAAGTCCACGATAACACGACGTACTTGCATTGCACGCATGCAGACCACAACGACAAAGCATTTCTCTGCACATAACGGCATACAATTTTCCACAATAAATTTCATTCTAAATCCAAAAAAAATACTGATAATTAAAATCACCTAAATCAAAAAAATTAATAAATAAACCATAAAAACTGGATCCATATGGGCAACTGATTCAAACAGTGTCTGTGTCATACAACATCTTTCATTGTCAAAACTTCTCGGAAACAAAGAAAATAATGATGGAGTTTCAATGTGAAGAATAGAGGCTGGAAACTGAGTCTGAAAAGTGGCATAACATCGGATCTGCATTTCATATGGATGAATATAGTGGCCCAAATCGGCATATGAGAAAGTCTCTCTAAAACTGAAAACAACAAATATATATATATATATGCTCTGTTTAAAAAAAATTTAAATTTAATTTTAAAATCAATACTTCTTCATTTCCCTCAAAACACTAAATACATCCGATGGTCCCATTTTTTTAATGGTGGCCACGGTACTGTTGTCCGGAATCAAACTGAGTTGCCTAAAATACAAACTTTTTATGTGTAACATCTTCAGCGTAAAGTAACATTAAAAAAACGACTGCTGTTCTTCTAGTTGTTCAATCGGATTAGTTTCAGTTTCAGTAATTGCTCTTTCAGATGGTCTACTGGCCGCATTTGCATTCCTTTTCGGTGGTGCATAATCACAGCTGAAAATTAAAAACAAATAAATGATTAAAAATTTATTATAAAATTTTGAAATACCAATATTGGCTTCTCTTATAATAATCTTTACATCGTTCTCGGTTCACGATATTTTCCACTAATGAAGACTGTCCATCAGACTTCGCAATGTACAACAGCGAACCTTCAACATCACTAAAAGAAATTTTTCAAACAAATAAACTGTCCTCAAAAAATGCACAACTGTCTACATGTACAAGATTTTTTGTAAAAGCATTTCAATATTCTGTTTAAGTTCACTGTTCAATTTTAATCACCATCATCATCATCATCAATGCTACATACATTATTTAAAAAAATAAATCAAAATCATCCATCGCTAAATTATAAATCTTAAATTTTATTTTCATTTTATACCATGCTTTTAATATAATCAAAATAAATTACAGAAAAAACGTTAACTCAGTTAAACAACAGTTGAGAACAAATTGTACTAATGAATTTCATATATTTACATAGACAAATTTTATTCCTTAATTAAAATTTTCAAAAATACACTAAAAAAAATAACAAACTAATAAAAAAAGGTATGCTTCAGTTGCATTATAACAATTTATATTATGATGACTGTTCATCTACTGCATTGTTTGAAATTTTTATGAAATAAAAATCTTATACCATTTTATCTGATATAAATTCGGTGCAGTAGCCATAAAATCTGTTAGTGACGTAAAACCATAATTTTCAAATGGAATATCGTATCCAGCAAAGTATTTAAATTCTGATGTCAATTCCTGTTCAGTCGCACCATTTAAAAATGTTTTCAATACTGCATATATTCTTCTGTGCAGCGAACTCGTATCACTCATTTTATCTAAAAAACAAACATAATATTCAACATTTTGTCAGTAAAAGTATAAATAAATTCACTTTAAAATATTGTCTATTCAGACTAGAAAATAAAGACGTTTATTTAAAGCTATATGGAAAATGACAAACATACAATTTCAACATGTAAATATGTCAGCATTACATACAACACAATCACGCTTTTAACAATTAAAATAAACATTATTTATTAAGAAAGATCATTTCAAAAAGATTAATAAAGATTAATTGAAAACAAATAATTAAATTCATTAAATTAAATTAAATTAAATTACATTACGTTACTTACATTGCATATAATGAAATATATTACTGTATTTGTTTGATTTATGTAATACTATGTAATATATTAAATTTGAGAATAATGAAGCTAAATAAATAATATTTAAAATACTAATTCAGCTGGTCAGTTTATCTACAACAGATTACTACTGTCAAAAGAGAAAACAGCAAGCAAAGCAAGACAAAAAAACAATTAACAGCTACGACTATTTGGGTTACTGTGACTACAAAAAATATAATTAAAGTTCATTTCACTGCGTAAAATCATTTCAAAAACATTTTTAATATTCAAAATATATTCAATTATTACTTAAAAATAATTTAATTTCTGATGCATTTATTTAGTTGAATCAATTACAGATTAGTGTTTAATGCTTATTAAACATAATTATAAGTTGCATAATTTAGATTTCGTTTGAAAACTCTAAATTTTACAATTATTGCAGTGAAATTCATATAGCTAAAATAGTGTTTTGTCAAATAAATTGCACAATTTTTTCCATAAATATCTGACTAAAAAACTTTTTCTACAGTATTTCTGTTGAACTTAAAAATCAAACAGTAGACATTCAAAAATTTCTGTTGTTCGATAAATTGATTCGCACAGTTTTAGCAAGTTCGACAATTGTATGTATGCAGTTGTGCTTACAATTGAGCATAAAATTCTCCATTATTTTCTATATTTGATTACAAAGTCGATCACTATTCTTCTTTCGATCAGGATATTTTTTGATCGTTGTTATGGTAATTTTGAGCAATCCTTGTTTATTGATTTGATAAATTGCTTCTGCTTAAGCCAATACATCGCGATCATGCACAGAAAAGTATTAGAATGGAATTTTTTTTTATTTTAATATTTTTGCTTTTAAAATGACATGTAACCTGATTAATTCGTGTGTAGTATAATTGGTGCTTTTGAAGCGTTTCTCGGAGAAACAGACCTGCGAATGGTGAGCAAATCTTTGTAGTTGTAGACAAAGCGGTCTGAAATCGACGTGCAAATTGATTCGGCCAAAGCGGCAGTTTGCCTACGCCGACGGAACTCGATTCACAAGCAATCAGCAAAGTCAACAACACGCTGCACGCTTCTTTTCATAGGATTTCCAACGAACAACAAGCACTGTATTACTCATGGCAAGCAATGAATGAGCAATTTTCAATTCAGCTATCACTATTCACTTCGTCTTTTTCGATTGTATTTTTCTTTGATGATTGATTTTTAAATATTATCCAGCCATTTCTGAATGATAATATAGTAATAATTGTTGTCGTTGTCGTTGTTGTCTGTACTTCTGGTTTGGTTGAGAAGAAATAACAAAGATGGAGACAATGTTAAAGAAAACGGAAACACTTGGCCCCGATGGTGTTGAATACTACTATTCTGACCCGGTTTACTTTTTTATTCGTCGTGTATACTTTTGGAAAAGCAGAGAGTGAAAGGCAAAGTAAACAACAGCCAAGGTTACACAAAAAAGATCTTGACAACTGATCGCCAGAGCATAAGGACAGTATTGGGCAAACAGCAACAACGACAACAACACAACAGACGACAGTTGAGTTTCATCTTACCAATAAGCAAACGAATGAGCATGACACGAAGATTTTCTTTCTAAGTCGATATTGCCTGTTCGCCGACACACCTGAAACTTTGCTCACCTTGTCAAAATCTAAGGCTGAGACGAAAGTTCCAGGCGCCAGGCAAAAGGCCTTCTTCCAAATAACAGCAATAAATACATTCTGGTCGAATAATATCAACTTCTCTCTTCTCGCTTGCATTAGCAAGTTTTTGAAAACGTTTCAATTGCTCATTCATTCCAGTCTCGCTTATCGACCTCAAGCCGAAAGCAGGATCAATTTTCCACACACACGGCAACATGCAATCCATCTGTTGAGCAAATTGAAAATCACGCAACTGAGGAACATCATCCTAGTGAATAAAATCAAAAAAGCTGTTCACATTAATACACATGCATTGACGACAAATATTCAAATTGTATAAAACATATTTCAAATATAATAAAAACTTTCTTTCAGAACTCAGATGTCACGTCCACAACAACATTCACTGGCTTTGGTTAGAAATGAGCAGAAATTTTCGCTTGGCAACCAGTTGACAGAAGGTAAAGCGCGAGGGCGGCAGGTGTTGATTGGCCAACCAAGAGTTTTGTCAACCAATGAGAGTTGTTTGACAAAAAGGAAAAAAATTATTGAAAAGAGGATTCAGACGTAGCGGTGCTAATGGCCGGTTGTCGATCGAAACGAAAATCGTTAACGGTTGATAAAATTAAAGCTGGAATAGCGCTCCAAGCGGCCTGCTGACGTCATTGTCGTCGTCGTTGCATATCCAGCTCTGAACATGAAGTTGAGGCGCTTTCTAGAAAACATAATGCACGCACACACACGTACACAAACACTCAAATATCACCGGAGACAAACAACAAGAAAACTCGTGCTTTTTTTTTGAAAATTTCTTATAATTTTTCGTTTCTTTACTTTCGAAACTGAATGCTATGTGACGCGTGCTCGAACACATCTCAAAAGCTGGACTCGCCTTTCTGCGCAATGTCAATCAAACTGCATGAACAACCCACCACACCACACTTACTGCTTACTACTTACACTAGCTAGCAAAACAGCCGTGCCTAGCAACGCAGGGCGGCTAAAAATTTCATTTTGATCGATCTGATTCGTCAACGCTTTCCACAACTTCTGAAAAATATATTATTCTATCCTCCATTACGACCACCGTCAATGTTCCTCTTTTACAGATCAACGATTAAGAGAATCATCAGAAATTCAAAGTTGAAAAGAACAAAAACTTCCAATTTAATCACTTCCAAAACAACAAATAATATGCACATCTATTATGCAAAAATATGTTCAGCAACAAACGAAATTCTCATCACCAGACTTGTTAGACACTTTGGAAGAAATCATTATTACACTTACCAGTTCAAATGCAATAAAAAACTGAAAATATACAAAAGTTCTGTAATGGCCATTTGAAAGTGGATGAGAGAAAAGATAACATCAATTTATTTACTCATTTATTCATATAATTTAAATAAAAGTAAAGTTTACTAGTGACCAACAGATGATGAAAAAGAAACAGAGAAAAAGTGAATTTCAACTGAGAGACAAACTTTGGATTGAACCGATTGCGTTTGTGTAATCGACGGACGGAACGTCGATTGAGAAACAAACGCATCACTTTATAATGGTAAATAGGTGGCGCTGACGTGCAACCAATCAGCGTTTACCGTCGGTTGCCAGGGGGCATTGCATCGGCAACAAATTTAACTAGCAACTTAACGCCAAAATTGAAGTAAGAGAGAAAAAATAACAACAAAAGGACAAGCAAAATACATTTTAAAGCTTACTCCAAAAAGGTTTGAAGAAAATAAAGGAAAAAATTATAAACTGAACGATCCTTTTTTTCTATTTGCTTCTCAATTTCAGTCTCTTGTCTGTGTATTTCTTCATCTCATTTCAAAACCTCTCACTCACTCAATCTCTAATAGTAGAGGAGACTGATTAAACTTCCTGAGCTGAAAACGGAAGTTGAACATAATTAAAAAATCGATTACTTCACCAACAAGCAAGGTCATGATGTTTCATAAGAAACAAATTGAAACAGTTTAAACGTGTAAAGCTACAGCTTTGCTTTGCTTTCCCATTCAGCTGTTGTTGTTGTACAATTTTTGAAACGATTGCTTTTATTTAAAGCAAAACCAAAATTTAGAAATAATTTGAACAACAGAACGGTGAAAATGATCGCCAGAATCAAATTTCGCCAGTGTTTTCCACTAATCCCAGGAGAAGGAGCAGACTTCAGTCTGACGAAGGATTAAGTAAAAATTTTTGCAAATGCCAAACGTGACGTTGAGAAAGAATTGGAAAAGCAAAAGCTTACACATGACAGTTGTTGACAAGCTCTAAAATCATCCGTCAGTATTCATAAGCAAAAGCTTGACAAACTTCCTTCATTTGTGAAATTTTCAAAAAAAAAATAGTAATTCAGACATAGAAAAGCTAACCAGTGTTCAATTCAGAGACGTTCTGCTAGACATAATTCAACAGCTGCCTTTCAGAAGCCAGTTTTTCATATATAATTGAAATTTCTTGTTAAAAAGTTCACATTATACAACACAATGTTTTTTCTGTTTTCTATTGTATATGGCATAGAAAGCAGGTTGCTACTAAAGTGTGGATAAAAATTGTGGACAATGAACAACAATGGAAAACAAGTTTCATCGTATATGTCAATAAGCAGCTAGCTCAGTTCTCTTCATTGGACAAGCCCAAAAGACAAATAAGCCCCGGGTGCTGATGCAGCGACAAAAGAATACCAACAATAAAATTACGTTCAAACAAACATCAAATGACAGCAGAATTTTATAAAAAACAAAAATCAAAACAATCACAATTAAAACTAACGAATTCATTCATCGATTCCTAAGAAATCGATGACAAGTACAAAAAAAAGATTTCAAATATTAACATCGGAAAGTAGAAATTATAAATAATTGAAAATGGTAGAATTGAGGTTGAAAAAAAAACAAAGATTTATTATTAATTTTCTTATCGTTGCAAACGTTGTTGTAAAATTACAAAAAGAACAGGTAGACTATTACAAGTGAAGCATGTAAATGATTCAATTGAATAACTTCTTCAACATCAAGGACATGTTCGAATTGAAGCACTCAAGCGTAAATACTGAACATTTTCAATGGCAAATCAGGAACTAGCTGTTACAGTCAATGATGAATATTTCAAAAAGTCTATATTTTCTCAATAATGCAATAGTTAATGTAAAAATAAAAGTGCTAACTATCTAGATTTTTATCCATCTATTTAGGAACAATCACCACGAATTAATCGAAATAAAATGAAGTTGATAGATAAATTTAAAAATATACAGTAAAATACATTCAAGTACATGGAACACATCATAGTTAATTTGAAGTTTTTCATCCATATTTCATTAAAAATATGTTTATTAAAATAAAATTTTGCTTTTTTTAAATTAAAAATAATTTTTCGAAACAAATTTCAAACAATTCTATAATTGTTTCATTTAAATTTACGCTATTAGACTGACTGAATAAAACAATTTAGATTTCTTGCATATAGAAAAAATTAATTTTTTTTTAATTTAAAATAAAAAATTACATTTTTTTGGAGAACAGATAAAATAAGGAAACAGAATGCCTTACTGAGCTACCTGCCATACGTATGCTTGTCACTGTCATTGTGAAGGTGAGAAACGGTTTGGGCAGCAGGTTGTCAGTGTTGTTCAACAAGCGCCGTCGTGTCTATTGTGCTTTGTTTGCTGTTTTTGACGTCAGTTGTAAAGCTAACGCGCAATTCATACAGCGACAAAGTTGTGTCGTCACAGTGTTGACACTGAGACGTTGGTTTGTCCAATGGGAAGAGTACAAAGCGAATGGAACTATTTTTGTCCAGAAAACGAACTTGGTGGGCGAAAATAAACGAAAATAAAATTCAAAACAAAGCAAAAAGCTATAAAATGCCGTCAAGTGTCATTAGTATTGCAAACAACCAAGCTCTGCTGCTTTTGTCATCGTTGGTCGACTGTTGTTGTTAGTTATTATTATCATTATCATGGCCATCGTTTTAATCGTTTAAAAAAGACGTATACTGGTTGAATGACAAGAATATCAACCAATTCATTCAACTGAAGCATTAAAAATGATTTTTTGATGGACATGTTTATTAAAAAAGAAAACTCACTCATCTTCTTCTCGACCAAAAGGGAGACAATTATAAATTGAAGACACGCTTGAACGAGTCGGTTGAAAAACGGCACGCATGCCGGATTTATAAAATGAGTCTGTCACCTGTTAGAAGCAAATAATTCCTTTGACGTAGATGAAAAATAAAGAAGGGTTTTAAGTGACAAACGGAGCATCGTATATTTGGCAGATCAATCGAGCGTTACATTCCCGGCGGAGAATGCTGGAAACGCTCGACATCTGCAAGTAAAGCGAATACATGACATACAATCATATCTTCTTTGCCTGAAGATGTAAATATATGCAATGTCGTTTATATTATTGATCTTCGTATGCGCACACACACACATGTATATGTATATACTGAAAATGGGAAATAACTGTGAATGTGCTTGCAAGTATACAACTTTAACAATGAGCAAATTCAATCTCAGCTCAACAATAATACTGTCGAATAATTGAACAATACAAATATCACACTGAATTCAGTAGACATTTAGATAAGTATAAAATTGCTAATAAACATATTAACGTTGTTGAAAACAAAAGGCAGTGAAAAATATAAAAACTATTCCTACATCTTTGAAAATAATTTTTCAATTCTGACATCAATCTTTGCTGTAGAATTTTTCAAAGTTTATTGTGAAAAAAAATTGTTTTTTAGAATGAAAAATTTTGTACTTTCAAAATCAATCAGTATTGATTGATAAACCTGCGGCTTTTGGCAAATATTCATTTAAAAACTCATCCAAACGATGTGCTAATGTTTCCAACTGAGAAAATGTACGTCTAGTAATCGGATGCGTTGTGAAGTTCTGTTTAGCGTTTTCAAGTGCTTTTACTGAGAAACGGAAATTGCCATCAATACGTATATATAAATATACATAATGCACTTAGCAATTTGTACAATTTAAATAGAAGACTGAAAGATAAATTTTCACAAAATGATCAAAACAATTTTTACCTTACCATTGAGCAATATTTGCAATGCATGAGAAGAGAATTGATCATCAAAACTTTGCACAGTCTCTGCTGATGATTCATCCAATATATAATCGGTAAATTGCTGTTTGAGAGAAAAGTTGTAAAAGGAAAATACTGAGCAAAGCCACCGATCAGAAAATGTTGAAAGAGCAAATGAACCGATGGGAGTGAAATGCAACAATATTGAATGCCAACAAGCATCGACTATTGGCTATTGTCTAGTGTGAAGAGCAGATTCTTTGATTAAGGGGTCAAAGGGTCAGAGGAGAACAATAGTTAAAAATTTTGATGAATGAAAATCCGGCCGTTCAACTAAAGCTCTGCCCATCCCCCTGAGCGCTTTACTGTACAAACAAATGAACGTCATTATAATTATCCAGAACACCTGCCACATACGGGTCATTTTATTTATATTCAATTGTAGCCTCTAGCCAAGGTCTCCGATATTGAAGATATTTTTCATAATAGTACCCTTAATTTACGATGCTTCTTGCACACACGTCAAAGCACATGTAGTACGGCATGAACGAGAAGTTTTCATTTTCTGCCTTAATGTGTATGCATGATAGTAAAAACGAGTTGATGAATTTTCAAAGAGAACAGAAAACAAGTCTTTTTGTGTTTTTGATGAAGCAGTGCGGATTTGAAAAGCTTTTCAACAAGAAGACAGAGGGTCGACAATTGCAATGCATATACAGCAAACAAACTGGACTCGACCAGTCTCTGAGGGGGAGGAGAAATTTATTACATGTAAATTATTCACTACAGCAGCTGTTACCAAAGCAGCGATCAATTTTATCATTAGCTTGATTTTTTCCATCTTCTGATTACATTCAATGGGAATAAAATTTATTTCTGCAATTAAGTGTTTTATTTTCTGCTTATTTCAATAAATTCTAGAAAACAAATCAACAAAATATACAAAGTTAACGTTGAACATTTTTCCCATTTCTTCATGAGCATTAATTAGTTGAATTTTCTCTCATCTCAGTTTGGAATGTTCGAATATTGAAAAATGCTCTCTGATTCAGCAGTTTGCCTTATCAAATTTAACATATCCATCCACGTGAAAAAAGAATGAAATGGTGTTTTCTTTTTCATTTTTGAGAAAAACCCCTCGGCATGAGAAACTTTACAAATGCTATTTAACAGAACCGAATTAAATTTGTCACGTCAACGACGACATTTCTTTAATATTTTCTTTATTTTAATTAACAATTGTCCCAAAGGTTTTATTTTTCAAGTGTAAATGGGAAATTTTGACCTTTTGTTTAAATGTAACTTTTAAAATATCTTACTCAGAGAGATGAATGTCAAAAATGAAATTTCACAACATACCACATTATCATAGAACAGCATACAAGAAGATCGTGGTGGATATTGATTGTGGAGATGTTGTTGAATTTTTTTCATATTCAGATTGAAAAGTGAAAAGAAAATAATTGTGAAGAGATTGAAAAATAGTTTTGGTATTGCTGCTTTAATAGCACCAACCCATTTTGCCGTCGAAGCGCGAAAGTTTCACAAAAAGGGGGAAAAGTGCAGTGGGCCGGTTGCTAGTCAATTGGCGTTTGCCAGTTTGTGAAACCTGGGGCTGAATTGAGCTGACAATTTTTGGGATCCAGTTTTCCACCACCACCGGACCATGATGCACGCTTCAAGCAAAATGAACAAACAGAACAAGCAAAATTTGAAAATTAGGCACCCACTTGGGTACATTATGCGCCGTGACAGTGTCGACTGGTCAGACGTGTTATTTATTGTCCTTAAACAACGCTTATGTCATATTTGTTGAAAGCTTTCGAAAGTGAATATGATCTGCTCTTTTATGGACAAGCAATTAGAACACACCAGAAACTGGGTTCCTTGAAAATAAAATTATATTTAAAAAAAAAGAAGCTCCACGAGCATACCAGTTGGAAATAATTATTTTCTACTGCACTGTCACGTCACGCTACACAAAAATCACCATTACCCCTACCCCTCACCGAAAATACCCCTCTTACATGCACAAATTTTGAACAGCTCGATAATAATGAAAATGAAAATTCGTTTCATATTAAATTTAAATAAATCAATTATCTCGAATATTCTTCTGTTATGTTAACACCATTTTTCATATATTCGAATAATAATGAAAAATTGAATTGCTAGTATCAGATGAATGAAATTGATAAAAGTTTATCATTTTTTTTCAAATATATATTCCAAAACGACGGAAAACGGCTTTATTGAAAATGCAGGTAATTGCAGCCGAATTTTCGGTCATACTATTGTTGTTTTATCATAATAGAAAAGTGTTGTTGCATTGTCAATAAAAATAAAGAATGAAAATTGATTATGCCGAATAGTTGGTAAGTTTGGCTCAGTTTTCAAAAATTTATCGATTTCAACTGCTCGAAAATATTTTGTCAAACTGCGTGTCAACAATTTAAAAATTTGCAATAATCTGAAAATATATTCTACTTTAAATTTTATTCGTCATGCAAATATGAATAGAAAATATTATTTTGTCAACAATTTAAAGCTCACCAACTTGTAAATATTTGTTTCAAAATGATTATTTAAAAAAGTATATGACAAGCAAAAGTTGAGTATTCATTTACAAAAATTACAAAGCATTGATATACGTAATCAGTCAATGACACAAGCAGTTGAAAGTAATAATAAGTAAAGTACATCCAGTATAACAATGTCTACGTGGTACTCTATCTACTAGCAGTTTATTAGCATCATTTTGATTGTTAATCTGGTGTATTTTATTTGTAAAAGTTTGAGTTGAGGAAAAAGAAGAAATAATTTTTAAAAAGTTTATCTAATCGAGCAAGAAGCATTGTTGCTGATGAAGCAGACGAAAGATCATTTGAAAAGATTCAGCCAAAGCTGAGCTAAGTAAGCTAGTTGCTGAGTGAAATAAGCGAACATCTTGGTAACTAGACTTCGCATCATTGTTGACTTCTTCAGTTGTTCGGCTTGGTCGATAGTTTGTTAGTTGGCCGTGACGAAAGTAAATTTTTAAATTGGTAACAAAAGCTTCACTGATCATAGGAAACAATTTAAATAAACAAAATTGACGTTGGATAATTTCGAAATTTGTGAATTTTTTAAAAAATTTTCAACCATTTTCCAATTACAAACAAGCAGCTTTAAATGTTTTAAAAAATTTACACTTGAAATTTCAAATTGAGAAATTGTTTCTTCGATGGAATGATCAAATGTTAAAAATTAATAATTATTGATTTTATAAATGAGAAGAAGAAATAAAAGAAAAAGCGAAAAATCGACCCCGAAATGGCAATTTATGTGCACAGTTATTAAAATGGTAATTCTTTGCAATGACACGTTTTCAATGTCAGCCATAAATAAACAGTTAAAATTGTCTCAAGTGGGCGTTTCACAAATGTGTAAATTTGTTGTTGTTTTGTGTAAAGCAATTTTTAAATTTTTTGGTTAAAATTTAAAATTTTGTTGAAAAATATATTTTGATTTCATAAGCAAAAGAGAACAATAATAATTTTTAACAATCGAAGACAAATTCTTTGGAAATTGGATGTTAGCCGAACGCATTAAAATTCAAGCATTCTGTTAAGCGGCGAAAACAAGCAATGAAAGAAGAAAGTAAAGAATGCCAGAATGCAAAAGTTAAATTTGTCCCAGGCTTGGGTAAATATTTTTAGTTTCAATATCTGATCTTCTGAATCAATTAAGGGCCACTTTCTTCTTACAAAATTTGTTCACATTCTCAGCCGCCTTGGGTGAGTAAAGCCATTTGGTTGAAATTTATTTTCAAGCGTTGATATTTCAGCTTTTGATGGATGATTTTTTTGCAAGCTTTTAGCAGCAAACGTCGTCGAAGCTTCGATTTTTCCCCTGAACGCTTTGATAAATGGAATGAAAATTTCTACATCTCAAAATTGATATTGACAGAAAGACGGGTAGTTTCTATGAATGCATCTGCCTTTTTTTACGCGTTGCTTTCAGCTTTGTTGGTTGAATAAATAAACAAAAACAAATAAATAAACAAACTGCTGTGGAATATTTTTTAAAATATTTCTTTTTTGATGCAAAGGTTGTTGCAATTGATAAATTGCGTGCAGTGAAATTGGTATAATCTCTGTGCTTTGCTATATGGGCAAAAGATTTGCGTTGAATGATAAAATTGCTAAGAAGCTAGCCAAGCTTGTGTTCATCATATGCAATGATGAATGTTATTTTCCGTTTTTTCGATTTTTTCTTCATGATCATTTATTATGATCATAAAATTCCAACAGCTAATGGAAGCAGTTTTTTGCATAACTTTTAGATTTTAGCACACACACACATAGATGATGATGATGCTGATGATGACGTGACTGAAAATATATTGAATACCGGAATGCAATACGAAGAAAATTATTGATGCCGACCAACAATCGCGCTATTTCTTGTCGGTCGACTGGAGAAACTCTTTGACGGGGCCAAAAAAAGTGACAACAATGCTTCAGCTAACTGGCGATCTTGATCTTCCTCCGAAAGCTTGCAACAAGCAACCCAAAGCAAACATTAGCATCATTATCATCATCATCATCACTTTTCCAGCAGTAAAATCTGTTGAAAACCCTTCAACACTAAGATAATATTTGCTTGTAAAAAGAACATTTCTTCACACTTGTACAGAGGAATTTCATGTATATATTTTAGTTAAAAGTTATTTATAGTTTGTGATTTATTAATCATCATAATCAAACTGGAATTCATTGCAAATGAAGATATGCATGTAAATCATCATAATTTTCACAAAGCTCTGTTTCAACCCATTTTGAAATTTGAACTACACAACAATACCATGCATTTATTTATTAGAAAAAATTTAAAAAAAAGGAATTATGCTTTTTTCCATTGAAATATTATTATATAAAAATTATTATTTTCATTATTTTTTCTGTTTTAATAAGAGAATTCATTGATATTGCAACAGATGATTTAACCTTTATTCTATTAAGACCAATTTCAATAAGAATAAACCATTCAAGAAATTAAGTTTGAAATTTATTTTAAATTTCAATTTTTAATTATGAATTGAAAAAGACAGTTATTTTTATTTTTTATTTTAAAAACTCTTAAAAATTTGAAATGCAATTCTTATGATCAATTTCTTTTAATAAAATAGTATAATTAAAATGAGTATAAAGCAATAACTGGCGTTTTTGTCGAATAAATAAACAACAACAACAACAATTATTTGCTTACGATTGTTTGTTTTGGGGAAAAATTAACTTTAATCACCTTAAGAATTGGAATTTCAATCGACAATTACATTAAATAATAAAAAGGCTTAAAATTGGAAAACATTTGTTCAAAGCCATGTAGAAGAAATCCATTTGAAAAAGAATAAAAAGATTCTTTTCAAAAAAGAAAAGAATGAAAATTTATAATGCGAATAAGCTGAAAAGCAGTTGATCCGCTGCATTCTTGAAAAAGAAAAACATTCACTTCAAATCAAATCGAGAAGATATTTTTTAAGCAACCAATAAATCCCCTAAACCAGATAATATTCAAATAAATAATATTCTAATCCAGGCTCTTATTATTATTTTTACAAGTGACCAAAAATCATTATGTATATAATGGTTTATTCGACATTGAGCTTAAGAGATTTCATCCAAAGGATTATCATGCTGTCAAAAGTGTAACAAATTAATATGTTTCTTTTTTCATGCATAGTTTATAACATTATTGTTGTTGTTTCAAATGAAAAAAATTAAGTTATTCTGATGGCTTTTCTTTTTAATAATAAAAATAATTAAACTTTATCAATTGCATTAGTCATTCCATGAATAGATTTGACAAGATAAAAGTAGTATATATGAAATTAATCAAATATTTTTAATAATGAAAAAGATACGATTCAAATAAATTTTAAAATTTTATAAATTTCTAAAAAAATATTTTTTGTGAAAAAACGTTGGCTTTTGATTTGTTCAGAAAATGTTTACAATTTATTAGGAATAATTTTTTAAATAAATCTACATTTGTTGAGAATATTTATTATTGAAACTGAATTGAGAAATGGCTCTAAATTATGCACAAATATCTGAACATACAACACGCATGCTTGATTTGAATAGAAATAATTTTGAATTTTATTTGATTTCAAAATTAAAATAAATCTTACGTCACAATATCATCTTACGCCATTTATATTTGCATTTTATTTAATATTTTTGAAATTGACGATGCAATCTGAAACAAACAATTTTTCATAAAAGAATATTTTCTTCCAAAAATACGAAAATAATTTTGCAATCACAGGTTGCTATATTTTTGTAACAAAAAATGATGAATAAAATGAAATTTTACAAAACCAACAATAATCATAAGAAAAATAATAATAACAGATTTTTCAAGTTTACTCCATTGTTGCCTACATTCAGAGTTAAAAAGAAAAGAGACGATTTATTTATGCTGGCTTACCTTGAACTTTTTCAATTTTCAATATATTAAAATATTTTAAGGGTAAATTTAATGGTACAATCCTGTAAAATGAATTGTTTTATGAACATGTTAAATTGAAAATTTTAAAACAAATATTTAATTCTAAACAAATTAACATCAGTAAAAACTGCAATAATAAATGTTGAATTGTAAAGTTGATTATAAATGCACACACACAATCAAACAAACATTTGAATTTTTTGTATTAAAATTTACAAAATAAAAGTTGCATATGCAAAAGTAAAAGCATACGTTAAATTGTTGTACTATTAAAAGAATTTTTTCTAATACTTATAATCTGCTTGTAATTTTGAACTGCTTTCTATTGAAAAGGCTTATTCATGATTTATTTAACAAGTTAAATTACACGTGAAGCATAAATTTGCACCCTTGAATCTATGTCATCAATCTTCTAATAATAGCATTTTATTTTATTTTATTTGAATTACAAAAGGAAAAATCAATGACATTTGCTGATTTTCAATATACATATATTTATCTTTTCTTCTTTTAATTTTAACGTATTTATTTTGAATTATGATTTCACCCCTTTGAATGCTTTTCAAAATTTGCAAAATTTTCCAACTGATGTTTGTGTGATCGAATAAGCAGGTGGAAATTTGCTTCGCTATTTACCTGAAAAAGCGAGGAAAATTGGGCTAAAAGCGGACAAAAAAGAGTAGACAGAACTACCAATTGTGATAATAACGGAATCAAATCAGCATAATTTCAAATATGATCAATATTTTGGGATTACATTTAAAAAAATTTCTTGAATTTTGAACTTTTGAACAAATCACAACAAAATCATATAATTAACAATAAAGGGGAAGAGATGATGAATTTGAAAATGGGAAAAGCCGAAAATAAAGCGCCAATATTTCACATGTTAGTGCTAAATCGATGCAAGCGGTTAAGCTGTTTATGGAAATAGCTCGCCATGCTAAAGCTTCTTTACACGTGCACGTTCGTGTTGTTCACGACCGTTGCACAACCTCTTGGGCATTGCAATTTGCAATTTGTTCACAATTGTAAATTTATGAAGCAAATTTTTGGCTAAACGATTCAAGCATTGGCTATTTTAAATTGAAAATTTTTTTCTAACGAAAATGAGAATCAACAATACAAAATATGCAGTATTTTCAGTTGAAAAATTCATCATTGAAATTTATAAAAAATTCAACAGTTGCATTATTTTATAAATTCTATTTGAGTAAATTATGAAAAGATGAAAAATTATTCATGTGAACAAATGGAATTGAAGTGGATTTTTAATATTTAACTTGTTTCTGTGATGGACAATCAAAAATTAAAAGCTTCTTCTTTTTGACTGAGTTTTAAAATAAATTTTTTTTTCTATTGTAAAAATTGAAATAAAAATATTTGAATAGTCAAAAAGGTTTACTTGAAAATGTTTTACCAAATTCAAGAAGTTGCTAAGAGAAAGGGATAAACGTTTGGATATTTCTTTTTTGCTTTTTTGCACATTTCATTTACGTCATCAACATGTTTGCATCCAACTGCACAACTGTTTCATTAGATTATGTCTTTTATTTCTTTATTTATTGAACATACAATTTTTTATTTCAAATTAAAATAATAATCAATAAAACTAATGATTCATAAAAAAATAAACAATAAAAAATAAATTTTACTCGAATAAGTTTTTGTTGATAACTGAAAATTTTATTTTCACAATGCAAAATGGTTGTTTGTGAAGTAGAAGTAAACAAAATAGAAGCGGCTTAATTGAAAGCTTATCACACACTCACACACTCCCACTACGGTGAATCAGTCAGTGCAAATGCAAACCAATTATAATGTTGAACTTTACAATTTCATTTGCTTTTGTTAGAGCTGTTGTTGACATTTTCGTCCGTTCAAAATGTTGCCATGTAATAAAATTGCTATTAATGCATATTATCTATTTATTAAAGTATCATTATAATATAAATTTGAATAATGAGGAAAATATTCTTTTTATATTTCAGTAACATAAGCTGCTGCAGATGTTTGAACAAGAATGTTCAGAATTTAGTTTAATTATAAATGTGCTAATCGATGAAAGCAAAGCTTCTTTCCAGCATGCGCATCGGCGTTCTCCATCTTTTTAAGACACGTGATTATTTTTGCTTCTCGAGAATTAAGTGACTTTTTAGCAAGACATTTTTGCTGTTTTGAACGAATTTAAACATAATGTTAAATCTTTTCAATACATGTAAGTTATAGTTTAAACGAATATAATATCTATGTGCATTTTTATGTGGATAATAAAAATATAAAACAGTTCCGGATAATTTTAAAGTAAAAAAAACATTCATTTAAATTCTACAAACAATCGTTTCAATAATCAAAATATTTAAATTCATTTTCAACAGTTAAACATTTATTAAAAATTTGTTTTCTTTATACATTACAATTTCTGGAATATGATCATGGCTAATTATCCTAAACATAAAGGTTAATAAACCTAAGCAGGAAGAAATTTGTCAGAAATTAGGGAAAGAACAGAAACGACAGAAAGCGCTGCTCGAATGCAAAGTAATCCATCAACATTGCACGAAAATGAATCCCGTATCTCTGTAGAAACCAACCCAAGGGAAAATAACAAGCTCTTGAGAAAGGTCCTACAAAAAATTAAAAGCAATGGGGCCAAAGCTGTATGAAATAAGGTGGGAACAAAACAGCAGACGTCAGAAGGTTGTTCCTTTGAATCGTGACCGGAACAAAGATAAGAAGCACAACCGAAGTCAGGCAACAATCGATGAAGAGAGATTCAGACGAAAGACGCAGAGCCCCCATACTCCCGATAACTACATCTTATATTAAAATTAATACAGTCTGCGACAAGCTGTAAAGAAAAAGCAGGGTGATGTACAAATTTTCGCCCTTCTTTACGTACCTAAAAACCATTTGTAATACTGTATGTTGCTATTTCTACGGCTGGATTGGAACCCGTCAATGTGTTGACTATTGCATACCTAATACCTTGTGCATGTTTGCATACTGTTAGAACAGTAAATCGTTGTTCTGTTGTGCGCAATGCCTGGAAGGAAAATGGCGACAGCAACGAACGATAATGCCGGAAATGCAACAAAATTGTAAATATTTTAATGATAAATTAAAAAAACAGTACAATAATATAATGAACAATAATTTATTGATTCAAACATGAATTGCATATGATACATGTGATCTGATGAATAGAAATGAGAGCAAAATAATTTCAATAGAAATCATTTTGGTTTTAACTGAAAGATTTTACAACAAAGATTGCCGTCCACCTGCAGTACACCAGCTAAATTGGAAAACTGTCTGCAGTAATTAGGGGCGCTAAAGATGGTAACTAAATGGGCGTCAGCAAAAAATTCATAACCAGGATCAACCACTTGATGCGCCCGTACTATGAGATCTATACGCATCTTCTCACAAAATTCTAGAATGACGTCTTCTCCAAATACATAACCAACGTTACGGGAACTGATTTCCCAGCCATTAATATTTCGGTCAGGATCTGACCACAACAGGTCCGCCAAGAGCCCTTGAAGCGGAATTTCCACCGGACGTTCAATTGATCGTATTTGATCAAAAGTTTCCAGATCTTTGGATAATCCTCCATGCATACAAAATATTTTACCAGATATTAGCCCTGCTACTGGCAAAAAATTGAACAAATGATTGAATTTAATATAAAGATCACGTGAATATCGATGGCGGACTTCTTCAAGAAATCCATATACACTGTTAACAGCTAAAGTTTCATGATTGCCACGAAGCAGGTAAACGGCATGGGGATTC